>NW_026068079.1:1564210-1579428 GCF_014885135.2 Alexandromys fortis | reverse complement strand
AATACTACTCAGCGGTAAAAAACAATGACTTCTCGAATTTTGCATGCAAATGGATGGAAATAGAAAACACTATCCTGAGTGAGGTAACCCAGACCCAAAAAGATGAACATGGGATGTACTCACTCATAATTGGTTTCTAGAGATAAATAAAGGTCAGTGAGTCTATAATTTGATCTCCTAAAGAAGCTAAATTCTTCATATACATTATTCTCAGAATGTTGAGGGAAAAAAAATCACGTTTTCATCTCCAGTTTGCTCATGAAGAAACCGGGAAATGGAAAGATTATATGGATGTAAAATGTACTAAGATAAAAATATGATGGTCTTCAGTAGAACTCTGATTCTAAAACCCCTACCTTCCTCACTGGAGGTTTATCCTAGACCCAGTTTCTATTTTTAAGGTTTTATTTATTTTTTTATTGTGTGTGTAATGGTGTTTTGGCTGCCTGTATGTCTGTGTACCAAGTGTGTGCCTGGTACCCGTGAGGGGCCGAATAGTGTATCACATCTCTCTAGAAATGATACAAGTAACTCTGGCTGTACTATTTTAGTCACACATGTCCTTTTTATAAATTACTTACATGAAAAGGGTTTCTTCTATGTTGACTCATGTTTTGTTGTTCTTTATAGTGGGTACACTAATGATATCTGTTTTTAAAAGTCCCTGTGAAGAAAAAGTTCTCTCTCTCTCTCTCTCTCTCTCTCTCTCTCTCTCTCTCTCTCTCTCTCACACACACACACACACACACACACACACACACACACACACACATGCACTCACTGTGATTGGTTTATAGATTAGGTTCCATAAAACTAGAGCTATATGTAGTCAAATCTAAGAATCACTTTGGCGTCAGAACAGACAATTTCTGGCAGTTGGAAGGAATGTCCCACATGGAGAAGGTCTCAACTGAGAAGAATGCATGGTGCCTTCACTCATCATTCAGGGAGTTGTCCAGGAGGGGGGGGGGCTATCTCCATTTAGTGGAGAGAGCAATAATGTGTCAGATTCACTACCTCTTGTTCTCCAAATCCCAGCCAGCATTGCCTAGGAGACAGAAATAGCATTCATCGAAAGCCACAATTACGTCATTTCACTGGCTCGTTTGTCTGAGATGTGTCTTGCCTCACAGTGACTTTGCAGGGCCAAAAGTCCAGCAAACATAGCAAACAGAGCAACTGCTTGTCCAAGAAATGGCCTTGCAAACAGGAGAGGACATCATGTTCCCCAAGCAGATCAGGACCTTTGGCTGTTTCTATGGGTGTTTTGTTTTTCAAGCCAGAAACAGTGTGTGAAAACTCCTGGGGATTTCCCCAGCGCCATTCCTCAGGTGGCCAGGTTTCCTCTGACGTTGTTTGTGAGTGATGGGGTGCAGTGAGAGGGTCAAGCAGAAGGCCATCCAAGGGCACTTTCCACATGATTGCAGGAACTGGGATAACTAATGTAATGTCGGAGTGTTCAGAAACACAAGAGGTTTCTGAAGAGTGCCTGGCACATGTTAGATGGACCTTCAAGAAGTAGTTCTTGAATGAAGCACTAGAGGATTGAGTGAGCAGACTACCAGTATTTGGCTACGGAGTGCAAATATGATTTCAACAGGGTGACCAGCTGTCCCAATTTGCTCAGGAATAATAGGTTTCTGAGGGTGTAGGTAGTGTTTTTAGTGTTGAAATCAATAAAATATTGGGCAAACTGGCATGAGTTTGTCACTTCAGTTTGAACACAGGTGTATCTGAATCTGAAACATGACTTTTAACATCAAATGAAAACCTGTCTTCCAGGAGGCTTGAATTTAATAAGGTAAACTATACTCAGGAGCAGATAATTATTGTTATAGTAATAAAAATATAAAGCAATGTTGTAATAAATGGAATGATGTGGTTTATTGAATAAAGGAGATGGCAGCTCAGCCTGTCATAGCCCCTTACTGTCACCACTACTTATTGCTAAGTTCACTCTGAGTTTGCAAGGGCATATCTTCCATTGAGGGAACACTGTAGTCATCCAGGCACAGACCTTTGCTAGTAAATGGTTTCGGGACAGGCATGTGACATAATTTTTGATAATGGAAAATATAAGAATGTCTGATAGGTAGATTCCTACAAAGGTTTTCTTGCTCTTAAGAAGAAATAAAAACTAACAAAAGCTCTTATGCCCTGTGGACGATATCAACAAGCATCCCTCAGTAGATATTTTAAATTTACCAGAGGAAGTTATTCTACGTTGAATGATGTGGGAACCAGGAAGAACCTGAGTCTTTAATGACATCATTGAACTATCACCTGACCCTGTAGTCATTTAAATTCAGAACATATAATATTGCACATTATCTTTATTATAAATCGATTTGACATTCTGTTATGTAGTCAATAATACAGTAGTTGATAATATTAAAAATCTCCTCTAACTTCAGAAGAAGGCATTACAGCCACCAGATGATATAACAGAAGAGCACTCATGGCATGAAAGAAGACAAAACCAAAGGCCAAAGTAAGCAGTTTGTAGCAGAGTTGGAGGTAAGCAAAGAGTCACAGTTGCCTCAGTCACATTTATAATCATCATTGACAGAACAAGGGGCAGGGAATATACTGAAGAAATAGAACATGGAAAAGGCTTTGATTCCAGGCTCAGAAAACTAGACTGTCGCTATAAGTACCAGAGAATTTTTGTTATGGTTTGAATCTGAAATGTCCTTCAAAGGTTCATGTGTTAAAGGTTTGACTGTCAAATGATGAGCCTTTAGGAGAAGTTTGCATCATAAGGGCTCTAACGGTACCAGTAAATCACTCTGTTTATTTGGTGGGTTTATGAAAAGGAGTCAGAAATAAGGCACAGTTGGATGAAGTAGGTACCATTGAAGGAGATACGCTGTCCCCAGTCCCTTTCTTTGATTCCTGGATGTCATTGAGGTGTGTACCTCTGCTATTTATTGTCCTCCCTGCCCTTAGGTTATGAACTTTGAAGCTGTGAAAACCCCTCTTTTTAAGTTGTTAGGCATTTTGTTAAAAGAACGAAGACTGATTCACATAGAAATACAAATGTATTTGAATGATTTGAAGTCAGAGCAGTAGTTATCAACTCCAGAACATCTTGGTGCGTGGACAGTAGGATATAGGTAATGGAGAGTGGCCTAGAAATATCTCTTAATCTTTCTTTAAGTTACTTGGTAGTTTTGAAGAATAACAATGTTTGTGAAGAAAATAGAGAGCTACTAGAGTTTGGAACATTTTCATCTTATTTATTTGCAAACTATCTCAGAATATCAATCTAGAAGAAATATTTCAGATTTTTTCTAAGAAAATGCATTCCTTTTTGACTTTCTATTCCATTTACCTCTAAAACAAAACAAAGGTGGCATAAACTATGGGATAGTGGTACCAGCTCTTACTATACAATACAAAGGTGGTATAAACTCTATTGGTTAGTTGTACCAGCTCTTACTATACACCACTGCTATCAGGAGTAATGTTAGAAAGAAAAGGTACAGAAGTCAAGTGATTTCTCTCAAAGTCATCCTGTACATGAGCTTGTGATCTAGGACTAGAAATAAGGTTTAAGCATTACTTGTTTATTTTCCCTTCCATTGAAATAAGTTGCAAATATTTCAATGTTGTAGGAGGCTGCTTGTTTATTCCTGGCTGCTCAGCCCCGAAATAACCACACAGAAACTGTATTAATTGTAGTCTCTTTCTTAAATAAATATATACTTTATTTTATATATGTAGTCTTCATTATCTATCTATATATAATCATTTCTTGTTTTTATTTTAATTTCTCTGTGCAGCCATGGTGACTGTCCTGGAACTCACTCTGTAGACCACGCTAGTCTTTAACTCATTGTAATCCGCCTGAGATTAAAGAGCTGCACCACCAATGCCAAGTGAATCATAGTCTCTTGAATGTGTGTTAAAACATAGATTTCTGGGACACCCTGGAATTTCTGACTCAAGTCCAATATGGTAATTTAAGTGATAATATTCACAGAACATTTTCATATAAGATCTAGGCTATGAAACAAGGCAAAATATTTTCAGAATTACTGTGTAAGTTCAAATTCAAATGGGATAACTTTGCCTTTGAAGAATCATTTTTCAAACCAATAAAACTGAGTTAAAACCTGGCTCTGGTAATTGCTAACTGTTTAACATGAACAAAATTATCTCTGTGATTTGAGTCTATCCTTACAGAAACAGTAATACATACTTAGAATATTTTCTAAAGTCAATGCAATGTGTCTAGATTTCACTAATTATGCACTTGCCAACCTGTCATCCCTTGGTTGACTTTCTGTTGAAGAGCCTCGTTTCTCTTGAAGATAGATGTTTCCTGGCTCCTGCAGGAGCTGGCTTTCCTACAAAAAGCTTGAGTTTACACCTCTTCTACCAAAATACTAAAACACATATGGTGCCTATTTCTAGAACGGGTTATGCAAATCACTTTCAAAGGGGAAAATATGATAGGCAAATCATGTCAATATTATCCTCAAAGTAGTGTTCTCGAGCTAAAACCTATCCCATATGCTCTGCTTCAGTCGTTCTGGCGTTTTTAACAGCTTCACCAGAGCAGCTGCTCCTGCTCACTGATTGCCTGCAACATTAAACAATGGATGCACCCAGTTCCCAGACTTTTCCTCTAGCAACACAGGGTTTCCAGATATTTGCATGTTTCTCTAGGTCATTCCATTCCCGTTGTGCTGAACACCAGCTATGTGACTTAGCAGAAGATGGTGTGTGAATGATCAAGGTGACCTTTGGAACCAGCGTTGGTAAAACCAGAGCAGTAACAGATGGGCTTCTAGACCTGAAAACAAGCTAGTTCCAGACACAATCTTTTTATGACTCAAAGGAACTTGACTGTCTCCAGTGCCACCCATGGTTGCCATGTCATTTTCTATGTAATTTTGTTGAGACCTTTCTCATTAGCAACATTGAACAACCATATATCTTGCTGTCAAAATAATAAATTTGAAATTTATAGTTGACTTTTTTTCTGATCCTGTGATCAAGGAAGTTTCCAGTTTCTGTCAATGTTTCCATGTCAGTACTTGCCATGATTCTCTCAGCCTTCAGTGCAGAATTCTACCCGCGTCTCTGTCATTTCTAGCCAGGTTAGCTTCAATTTCTTAACTAATAATATTACCAAATAAGTCCACTCCACTTATACCTAATCCTAAGTAGAAGTGTCTGATGCAGAGTGTGACATGTGTAATCTTCAGTGTCTTTCCAGTGATCACCACTGTCCTGAAACCTAAGACTGACCTCTTCATCCTGGTTGACTCAAAATAGGCATTTTCCAGCATGTCATTCGGTAGCAACATCAGACTGTTTAAACATTTTGTTTTACTAATGATTTTTTTCTCATTTCAGCGAACAAATACTCAAGAAGAAACAAGTTAAGTGTGGCGGGACATGTATTTTCGATGACAGATTTGAGAAAGTATTGTGGTAGGAATCACAGTGTATCATATGCAAACCTACATACAAGTTTATTTTACATATAGTTTAATCTTCATTGGAAAACTAGCTGATTTAGAAAACACATAGAGGACGTGTACAGAAAGGTTTTAGTGATGACTGAAGGCCATCTAAAGACAACAAGACAGAGACAAAATGACATCATTTCATTGTTGGAATACCAAAGCTGAATGACAGAAGGAAAACATAAACCTGATGAATACCAATATTCCCAGTGCTTCCTGACTGATAGATAGCAGTTTTTGGTGATGTTTTTAAAGAACTGTTTCCCTTGATTTTGACAGAGGTTCTCTCACTTAGTCCTATGAATTATTACTTAGGTTTGGTAGCTGATGAGCCAGCTTCAAGAATATCTCTCTTTGCTGTCCCAGCATTGGGATTATAAGCACATGCCACCAGAATTTGCTATTTTGTCTGGATCCCAGGGGTTGAATTCAGGCCCTTGTACTTGTGGAGAAGTATTTTACCAATTGAGCTACTCTAAGTCCACAAATCAAATCAAATTTAAAATTCAACTTTTCAATAATAATAGTTGCATTTTAAATACTTGGCAATTTCTTCTCATGACCATTTCAAACAGTAAATTCAGAATACTTTCTTCATCTCTGAAACTATTGCTGACTGTATTCTAAGTATAAGGAACTGATAAAGTGTGTTTGGTGTTATTGTATGTAACGCTGTCAACCTAAAAATCATTTAGGAGACAAGCCCCTGTGCTTATCTGTAAGAACTTATGGGGGTTAAGTTCATTGAGGTTAGAAGATCCACTTGGTCAGACAAATGAGGGAAAGGAACCTACACTTGACCATTCATCTTTCTTGGCTTCTTGGCTGTGGATGCAGTGTGGCCAGCTGCCTCAAACTCATGCCACCCTGATTTCTCTGCTATGTGCATGCTTCAAGAGCACCAAAATGGACTTTCCTTCTATGATGCACTGTATCCTAGAGATGCAAGACAAAGCAACAGTCTTCTTCCTTAAGTTGCTTCTGTCAAGGTATTTTATCACAACAAAAGCAAAACAGCTAATATAGTGTGTTGTTCATGGCCAGCGTATTGGGACATAGTGACTGTGAGTTTTGGTGTGAAAAACACAAACTAGATGAGAGCATTCTCGAAAGCAGGAGATCCAATGAAAGTGAAGATATTTATATGCTCTACAGAACTCTCACACTGTTCACAATGGGAATGTGTCCTAGTTAGTGTTTCTATTGCTGGGGTGAAACACCACGACAGAAAAGCGAGGTGGGAAATACAGGGTTTAATGACTCACATTTCCAGGTGTGTCTTTGGAGGAAGGAAGAGCAGGAACTCAAGCAGCGCTGGAACCTGGAGGCAGAAGATGTTGCAGAGGCAATGAAGAGGAACTGCTTACTGGCTTACTTCTCATGGCTTGCTCACTCTGCTTTCTTACAGATCCCAGAATCACCCTCAATGGACTGAGCCCCCTCATATCAATCACTAAATTAAAAAAAAAAACTGAGACAATGGGGATGTTCTATTGGGAACTCACCAAGGCCAGCTGGCCTGGGTCTGAAAAAGCCTGGGTTAAAACCAGTCTCGCTGAACATAGCAGACAAGGAGGACTACTAAGAACTCAAGAACAATGGCAATGGGTTTTTGATCCTACTGCACCTATTGGTTTTGTGGGAGCCTAGGCAGTTTGGATGCTCACCTTACTAGACCTGGATGGAGGTGGGTGGTCCTTGGACTTCCCACAGGGCAGGGAACCCTGATTGCTCTTTGGGCTGACGAGGGAGGGGGACTTGATTGGGGGAGGGCGAAGGAAAGGGGAGGCAGTGGTGGGGAAGACAGAAATCTTTAATAAATAAATAAATAAATTAAAAAAGAAAAGAAATAAATGTAAAATGAAATAAAAAAATTTAAATTAAGAAAATACCTTACAGTTGAATCTTATGGAGGCATTTTCTGAGTTGAATTTTCCTCCTTTCAAATAACTCTGGTTTGTGGTCCAAGTTGATATAATACTAGCAATACAGAATGATACACTAATGTGTCTGTGGCAGCAATATTTTGTGATATTAAGGCATGCAGGTTAGTCTAAATATTTGTGAGTGGAAAACTAGATAAGAAAACATACAAAATGGGTATTTTAGGACTAGGGATAGAACATTTGTCTGGTGTGTGTATGGCCCTCTATGAGTTAAATTTCCAGCAATGGAAAAAGAAAACTTTGTGGGTGGAAAAACCCAGTGAAGCCGGTGATTAGATACACAAAGCCTATTACAAAACATAGTGGTCTATTCAATAGTACAATAGTTTTAAAGTCACTGATACATGAATAGCTTGAGATATCTCAGTGTGCAAATGCACCTGCCACTATATTACTTGAATTCAATCCCAAACCCCACATGATGATTAAATCCATGCCTACAAGTACTTCTTTTATCTTCACGCACCTGGAATGACATGGACACACACACACACACACACCATATACATACACAAATTGCACATAAAAACACACAATAATAAGAAAATAAATGTAAAATCAAAAAAGTTAGTTGAGTTTCATAGTGCTCAGTTAAGTCATAGAAACCCAGTGTTATTAAGATGATTCTTTGGGAAAGTCACAGAACATGAACATTAGTCTGTCATATGAGAAATTGGCAGTGGTTGCCTGCCATTGGAAGGCCCTGGAAAGCATTAGCGGGAGAGCACTGTAAGGGTGGTGGAAATGTTCTGTGTTGTGGTTAGGGTGTGCATTACATGGAAACATGCGTTTGTCAAACTCACTTAATGCCATACTTCGGTCCTGTGCATTTTAATGTATGTAAATATATTCCAATAGAATTAGTTACTTTTAGCAAGCATTTAAAGATGTCATGATTAGTTTCAGATAAGTTCTATATTGCCATGTATATATGCACATAAAACCACAGTATGTGTTTATAAAGATCTTTATTTTAAAATTTTGAGGAACTATTTGTGTTACAGTTCAGTTAACTAAATAACATTGGTAAGGCTTGTTGAAGAAAATCAACGTTAAAATAAGATGATTCTTATGTGCACTGGAGGTGACTGGACTGTGGCTGGGATCGCTGTACTGGACTGTGGCTGGGATCGCTGTACTGTAAATGACACTGCCAACTGTCATTGAGAGCAGTAAGACTGCTACTGGGTCACTACGCTGGGCTGTGCTTCCCTCTCTTCACTCTCCCTCTATCCAAGGATGGATTCTCGGCTATGCAGGGTAGAATACAAAGAAAACCCAGTGCAAAATGAAGTCTGCAGGAAAAAAAATAGAGAAAACTGAAATATAGAGGAACCAAGAGAAAGAATGATGGCATGGACACCTTTAGATTTCCGGACACAACTCTGTCCTTGGAATCTCTTGCAGCCGATAGACATGCATTGGATGTTTTTCTTTACCCTTTTTTTAAATTAATATGAGTTTGTTATCTGTAATTTACTCTAAAAGTTTTATCAATACACTAGTCTCCTATAAAACTTTAATGGATCTTTATTGAAAGCTGAGTTTAACTTTAAAAATACCTGCTCAGTCACTGAAGTAGTCAAACCTACAAAACTAAAGATTCTTATAATGAATACTTACCTTCAACCAGTTCTAATATGCCTTAATCTTACCCCATACCCTTCTGTCCACTCCAACTCCCAGTTCTGAGTTCTTGCTGACACTGTTATATAGATTAAAAACAAGTCCCAAATATTTTTTTATTTCAAACATAAATGCTTGAATAGAAACCTCTAAGGTCAAGAATTGTTTATAAGGAAAATATAACCACAGTATCAAGCTCACATCCCAGCAATAACAATCCCTTGGTGTTATTAAATATATAAACATAAGTCATATTTCTCACAAGTATCATTGCACCATATTTGCAAAATTCATGATCTAAGCCTTCATGTTTGTCCAAATAACTATGTATACCGCCCAATGCAAATCTGCACACCATCTAGAATATGTTAACTAAAAATATTCTGAGACTTGTGTGTGTGTGTGTGTGTGAGAGAGAGAGAGAGGGGGGGGGGGGGGGGGGGGGAGGGAGGGAGGGAGGGAGGGAGAGGGAGAGGGAGAGGGAGAGGGAGAGGGAGAGGGAGAGATTTTTAGGTCTGAAACATGAACTTCATTGATGACAGCTTCACGTCAAAAGACTGCATCTGCATGTAATGACCCTTTACAAGGAGGGATTGTGCATTGTTTATGTGTGAGATAAATACAGAGATAGACACAGAAAGGGAGAAAGGGGGAAGGAGGAAGGGAGATTTGTCAGTTGTAGAGAATAGTACCGGACAGAATTAGTATGGTAAGCTGAGTTGACCCCTAATATTAAATAAAGGGAGAATGAATGTCAAGGAGAAAGATCAGGACCTGCGTGGCATTTAAATTTAGTCTGATGGATCTTTCCTGTGTCAACCCTTTCAACATTATTTCTCCAAATCCCAGAGGTGGGTCATAGATGCCAGTCCTGTTGGACAGGGGAGAGCGTGTCCTTCATAGGTAAGAATATATCTGTGGGTCATGCCTTTGAGAAGTTAGCCTGCATATTCTGGTCAGATCACAGGAGAGTCCTTCCCAATATTGCACATGCTACTTGTAATTTCTCTTCATTTCCTTGTGGACTCTGACTCCAACTAATACTTCACTTCACCACACACTGCGAGGAATTCTGCTGGAAAGCTTTCCCCATGAAGTACAGAGGTATTCTGCTGAGCAGAGTATGAAAACCTGTTACAACTGGTCTGACTTTCCTTAGAGTGTGGTAAGGGACTGCTAAGTTACTGACTCATCGGGGGTCTTCTAAAACTCTCATCTTACCACTTTCCTTGCCGAATGATAAGACAGAAGGAAGTAGTGTTTTAAGAAAAATTATTTCATAATTTCTCACTATGTACAATCCAAATACACATATTTTGTTTTTATTTTTATTTACTGAAAATTTATTTATCTCTAATATTATTTTATGAAATTATAATACATAATATTGCTAGAGTGGCAAAAAGCAATATTTAAACAATGCTTTTTCTATCAATATATCTGCTAAAAGCAAACTTTTTTTTCTGGTGGTTTACTTTTTCTCTTTCAGCTCATTTTGCCAGTGGTATAGATTTCTACCAATTATGTTCTTTAGTTGATTAAGATGTTTTCCCCAGCCTTGATGTGAAACTTTTTGCCTGGTCTTATTATATCTTTTTGTGCCATATTTGGTTGATGTCCCTGGGAGGTCGGCTCTTTTCTGGAAACAGGGGGAGGGGAGAAGAATGGATCTGAGGAAAAAGAGATGTTGTGGAGGACTACCAGGAGTGGAGGAAGGGGAACCTGTAGTATGTATGTATTGTATGAGAAAATAATATTTTTTAAAAGATGTTATCTATGTTGTCAATCATTCATTAAATTTTGCTTTTCACTTTTAATGGTTTGTTTATTTATTTAATGGTTCATTTATTTAGAATGATGTGAAATGATTACACGCCTTTAAAGACAAGTTTGCAACATGAGAAGCATTAAGGAAAAACCTAGGCTTTCTTGTAGCTTTCTAGGTATGGCTTATCTGATCAGTTTAGATTATGGTCACACCAGACATTTTCTCATGCAGACATTTTTATACACACCTTCAGTTTGGCAATCGTGTCCAATGTATACTGGAGGTTGATGACAGGGAGGTCACCATATACATCTTAGTACAATAGTTAGGAAGAGCATGAAAGACAACAGATAAGATGACCTGCATCAAGAGAACTGATTGATTTTGTCCTCTCTTCTATTACACACATGTGTAACATAGATTGTAGATAAGAGATGTTATATGATATACATGCAGTCCACTGGCCTTGTTTCAAAAGTGAAAACTCCTCTCTTTGGATTGGTCTATCTTTCTGTACCTTCCTAAATTATTTAAGTAGATGTAGGTATTTAGGCAGAGCAAGTTTCCCATACAAATGATATATGTTCTGTAACGAGTGGGAACAGGACCTATATGGTAAGATATTTCTTTTGAAGACTAATATCTATAGCCATTAAGAAACACAGCAGAGTGTCTTTACTATTTGGAGTGAAGATATTTTTGAGGAAGAAGGTATTGTGTTTGACTAATGGAAACCGCTTTGTGTGTGTACGGAACTGACTTTGTGGACATTAAACATGATTCCACACACACTGGCCTTTTACTGGAAAAAGTAGGAAATAGCAATTGCTTTCTTGTTTCTTTGATCTTCTCTCAAATCCCAAAGAGTAGTATTATGGTTGCAAAGAACTGTGAATGTTTGGAAGCAGCAATTTAAAAGTCCTAAAAACAGAGCTGCAAAAGTAATTCAATCATCGGGAATCCTTCTCATCATCTGGACTCTAGGTTTAGAGCTACCGAGGGAGTAGTCAAGTCTTAAACTGCATCATATTGCTGATCTGGTTTGAATATTCAAGTTACTTTACCTCGAATATCTGTATTTTAGTATAAGAGAGCAGATGAGAGTTTCTTCTGGTATATATATATATATATATATGTGTGTGTGTGTGTGTGTGTGTGTGTGTGTGTGAATTAAGGAAATATTTAATTAATTTATATATATATGTGCATATGTATATAAGCAAACATGTGCACCTATATGTATGTATACCAATATCTCATCAAAATATATTTCTTTTTGAGACATAGCATTTTTTTTAAATAAAAGACCTAATCAGTTCAAATATGTGTCTGGTATCCAAATGTCTCTCATCATTGTCCATTTCCATACATATGCACACTCGGGGACTTGTGATAAATGTGATTTTATGAAGATGGCAGGGCATGGAGCCATCAATACTTTTGCCACAGAGACTATGAGGAGACTTGTGGTGATATGAATGAAACTTGTTCCCCAATAGGTTTGGTTATTTCACTATTTGGTCCCTGCCTAGTGATGTTGTTTAGAGGATTTTGGAACCCGTGGAAGTGTAGCCTTGCTGCAAGAAGCATGGCACTGAGGGTTTGTAGCCTCACCTCACTTCATATTCTTTCTCTCTGCTTCCTGTGCTTGAATAAAAATGTGACCATCCATTTTTCTCTGCTTCTGCCTGCAGGTCACATCTTCCCTACCACTATGTACTTGAACTTTTTGGAACCAGAAGCCGAAATAAACTTACTTAAGTCAATTTTGGTCTTGGTATTTTACCACAGCAACAGAAAAGTAACTAATACAGGACTGAAAATACATATAAGGGACAAAGAAATATTAAAATTAATCATTTTATTTACTTTCTCTGTGTTCCTCTTCTCCATAAACAATAGTTGACAGGCTGTTCTAGCTTCTTATAGTAAATTTTTGAGACAGTGTCTCATATTGCCCAAGCTGTCCTCAAACTCACTATGTAGCCAGGGGTGGCTTTGGATTCCTGAAAATCTTGCTTGCACTTTTTGAGAGTTGAGATTAAAGGCCATGCACAACAGTCCATGGTCATAACATAAAATTTAATTCACTAATATTGTTCATATCCAACACATACCCATTGTATCACTGTGTGTCTAAACTCTCTACTTTTCCTCCATTAGAGTCTTTCACTTTTAAAAAATTCAAATGATAAAACATTTATAAAAAAAAGAAGACATCTTGATAGAACAGAAAGGAATGCAGAGAATCTTTTTTTCATTAATGATTGATGTGATTTCAGAGCTTTTAAATAAACTGTGGTGTGTGTGTGTGTGTGTGTGTGTGTGTGTGTGTGTGTGTTAGGGTGGAAAATTTATGCTCATGCACATGATTGTGGAGGCCAGAAGAAATTGGGAATACATTACGTCTTTTTGAGACAGAATCTCTCATTGAACTTGGTGTTCACTATTTTGATCTAGGCTGGCTGGCCAGTAAACCCAATGGATCAACCCATCTTTGCCTCCTGAAGTGATATTTCATTTGTATTTTGATAAATAGAGCTTGCTTGAAGATCAGAGAATAAAACAGTCCCACTGGCCAGTCTCATAGACAAGGAAGTAGTGACACACACCTTTAATCCTAGTAGCCACATTAGTTTGCCATAGAAACCGCGTGGTGGATGCCTTTAATCCCAGTATTAGAGAGGAAAATAAGATGGGAGGAGATATCTCACAGACACAATCTCATTCTGAGATTCCTGGAGGCAGGATCACCATTTCAGAATAAGGTAGAGATAAAAACCAGTGGCTGACTGTTTTACTTTTCTGATCTTCAGGATGAACTACAATTTCTGTCTTTGACTTTTTATTTTATTTTATTTTTCAAAATTATTTTGATTACATTATGGAAGGTATTCTTCAAGGCTTACATGATTTTCCTTTTACATCCCTTTATTTGATTCTAGGAATAATAATAATAATAACAACAACAACAACAATAAAAAGAACCACCTCTGACTTTTTTATTAATTGTGTTACAGACTCCTCAGTGCTGGAATTAATGTCTAGACCCATCTCTTGTGTCTGTGCTAGGATCTGAACTCTGGTCTTCATGTTTGCTTAACAAGTATATTTACTCATTGAGTGATCTCTCCAGTCTCTTAGGGGCATTTGTGACTTTAAAATCCATTTGTGTTCATTGCTATCTTTAAAATGCAAATAAAACAGAAATATTGATTTTTTTCAAGCCAAATGGATACAACCATTTATTCTAACCAAACGAGCAATAATGTTCAAAGAGGATCACCTAAAATCATTGTATACTTTGAAATTTTTACCTGTCTTGATAAACTTTAAAGGAAGACAATACAAAATAAAACAAACACAATCTTTCTTAGAAAATAATTGGATTTATCCATTTGCTTCTCCGTTTGTAACCTTGCTTATCATTTCAAACTCATCCTTCATTTCTCCAATTAAAAGACTTGCTTGGGGTGACAACTGTACAAAAATTAGAGTCACATGTATTTCTTGATAAACTAAGATACTGTTTGATACAAAGCAAGTACTTTTCCCTCGTTGTAAATCCTTTTGTTGTCCTAAAAAATGAAAGATTTATAGTAATTATTTGTATGACTCCTTAAAATTCTGATATTTGAGAATCTGAGGAAATATTATGTGACATTAGAAAGAATTACACTGAAACATTTGTTCACTTAAGAAAGGCTTTGCCTGTGTGTGTGTGCACTGTGTTTCACTTTCTAAATTACCAAATAAACATGACGTGCATGAGCCTTAAGACACCAAGAGACCAACTTGCAAATATTTGTGACTTTGTGATGTTTGTGATAATGAGGGTTTTATAATCTGAGCACTGATTCCACAAATCTGTGAAGTACTTCTTAGAGTAATATTAATATTACATAGCAATGTGGAACCCATAAGAAATCCTTTCTCAGTTACATTTCACTCTCCTCTGTGGTATTTAACTTGGGTTTTCTTTTTCAGTACATGCAGACGTCATAAATATTTATAATGCAATGTATGACTGGTCAATAAAAAAATCAATATTAGATTTTTGCTGCTAGGAAAAAGATGCACTTTACCTAAATTTAAGCACAAATCTGAAGAAAAAAATCTAAGGTAAAATTATTAACAAAACTATAGAAAAAATTCCATATTATTTATATTTTTATGCCATGCTTATTTTATAGTCAAACAGCTGTGTCCTCATATAAATGACTTTTGTTTTGAAATGACAGTACCCTTCTATTCAGTCTAACTGTCCTCCCACTATACTAATGACAAGAGAAGATTATGGAATTCTACTTAGCACAGTCACAAGGACACACTCAAATATATTTTAAATATAATATATTTAAAATATTATATATTTAAAATATAAAATATATTTCAGAT
>NW_026068079.1:1551228-1558469 GCF_014885135.2 Alexandromys fortis | reverse complement strand
GGGAGGGGGAATGGATTGGGGGAGAAGGAGGGAAAGGGGAGGCGGAGGTGGGGAAGAGACTGAAATATTTAATAAATAAATAAAGAAAGAAAGAAAAAAATTTAAAAAAAATATAAAATATATTTCCCAAGTGATCTGTATGCAAATGGAATTGAAAGCAACACTGAAAAGAATTTTTTAAAAAAGGAGTTCATGAGAAAAAATAAATACATGTACCTTCTTCTTGCAGTGGGAAAGTCTGGAAGAAGTTATAGACTAAGAGGACTGATAGGATAGGATATCGACATTCTTGTTTTTTTTTTTTTTGCATTTGTTCTCAAACTTCTTTGTCCAGCTCAAAGAGTAGAGGTCCTGCATTAGTGAGGGTTCTCTAGAGGAACACAGTTGACAAAATTAACACATATATCAAAGGGTATTTATCAGGCAGGCTTACATAGTAACAGCTGGGTAGCCCAATGATGAGTGTTTGTCACACTGGAGAATCTGAGAACTTGACAGTTTATCATTCAACAAGGCTGAATATCTCAGTCATTCCAATCTGGTGCTGAAATTATAAAGATTGCTAGATAGTAGCTAGACTTTAGTCCATTCTGAAGGCTAAGAAGCTGGTTTCTGATATCAGTAAAGGATAGATGGCATAACAGATTGAACGTACCTTGTTTCTATATAGCACAACAGCTTTAAATGCTTGGGACAGGATTCAGGAACTAGGAAATATGGTTGAATCATATATTAGGGTTTAACAGGGCCAGAGATAACTTAGTGACTTCCTACAAAGATTAACTAAGGGTATACAAGTTAGAGTAGCTAAACATATATTTATTGAATCTTTGGCTCTTGAAAATGCCAGTTTAGAATGCAAGAAGATCCTTGGGCCTTTAAAGGTCAAATCAGCACCAATAGTTGAATGGATCTTGCATACAATGAATGCTATGATACTATGAGGCTTGGATAGGAGAAGCAATTTCCAATGTTATAAGGAAACACAAAATGCCAAGTATTTTAATTGTGGTAGAATAGGACATCTAAGAAGGGACTGTAAGCTGGGAGGTGGTGGCACACACCTTTAATCCAAGCACTTGGGAAGCAGAGGCAGGTGAATCTCTGTGATTTTGAGGCCATCCTGGTCTATAAGAGATAGTTCCAGGACAGGCTCCAAAGCTACAGAGAAACCCTGTCTCAAAAAAAAGGGGGGGGGACAAGGAATTTCTAAGAATAATGTCTCCTCTGGGAATGGCAGAAATAGGAAGACTCAGGCTTCAGGTATATGTAGCAGGTGTGCCAAAGGCTAACATTGGACCAATGAATGTAGATCAACAAAATACAGACAAGGCAACATGTAAAGATTTGTATAGTGGGGAGGGACTTGGTTCTTTCTTAAAGCAATGTGCTAGACTTGGTTCACTCTTCATGGGAAGCCTTACCCTCCCTGAAGAGTGGATGGGAGGTGGGATGGTGGGTGAAAGGGGGAACAGGTGGAGGGAACAGGAGAAGGGGAGGGGTAAGCAAATGGGTTTCGCATATAAAATGAGAAAAGATAGTTTTTTAATAAATTAAAATAAAAAATCAAAATATAAAAAAAGATTTGTCACTCATTAATTTAATAAAATGCTTACTGCCAGGTAGGAAGTATAGGTTAGACAACCAGACTAAGAGAATTCTAGGAAGACAAAAGGCAGAGATGCAGTCACCAGCAAGTCACAGAGGAAGCAAGATTAGAATGCCTCGCTGAAAAAAGGTACCAAGCCATGTGCCTAAACACAGCCAAGAATTATGGGTTAACTTAAGTTGTGAGAGGTAGATAGTAAGAAGCCTGAGAAAATAAATAAAGCAGTTTAAAATCAATATAAGCCTCTATGTTTTTCTTTGGGACTGAATGGATGCAGGACCAGGTAAGATAGAAAGTTCTGCCTACAAATTTCTTCTCTTATCTCTTTTGTATTTCTTCTACTTTTAGCAAGTACCTTAGCAGTCTCTGATTCTTTACCTGATGACGATGCCTATTCATTCCCAATGGGTCATTTATTATCCTTTCTAGATTGAGTTGTTGTAGTCTTCCATTAACTTTAATTATAGGTCACAGGAATATCAATAGACCTCCTAAAGACTCTTATGTACCCTGACATGCTCTTCTTGTTTGCCTCTATTGTGGAGAAACAATCCAGCTTCTCTACAGTACCCTCCCATAATAACACTGCAACTTCTTCTTTAGTCTGTTGACCCAAAAGAATCAGTGATTAAGTGGTCAGGGAGACATCTCAGCTTCCAGTTCAATGGAATGTTTGCTGTACCTCTTGGCAGTAGCATTCTGTCCTCTGGGACTAAAACTCCTAGGCAAGCAGAGCAAAAGGTCATAAGAACAGGAAGCAAATTTTTTTCTGATGAGTCATTTTGGGTGATGGTGTATGGTACCATTCCTATTACTACCCCCTTAATGCCTAGGCTCATAAATTCTGGCTGTAAGAAAAATATATCATATACTTAATGGTGATTAAAAGTAAATACAATCTTCTAGAAAATTTTGCATATACAAAAGGCCATTCCACTAGTCTATCCTGCCTGATGCCTCAGGATGGTGGGAACATAGTAAGACTATTGAATTATCTGAGAATTTTCTTATTGCTTCTCTTCTGTGGATGTTATGTAAATTTTATAGTTAGAAACAATATCTGAGGAGAAGTTGGCAGGAAATTCTTTAAACCCATTAATATAAGTTTTGGAGGAAGCATTACATGAAAAGCAAGTAAATGCATGTACAGAGAAAGTACATCCTGTATTAAGGCCAAAGTACTGTCTGTTCCATGATGGAAGGTTCTCAAAGTAGTCAACCTGCACCAGGAAATTGGTTGGTCCATGTGGGAATACTGCCAGAGGCTCTGGGAAAATCTCTGATAGCTGCAAATTTGGCACTGAACAATACTGTGTTGTAACAAGGACAGTCTTGGGGAACCAAAGTCCATATGGTTGAACCAATACATAATCACCATTCCTGCTAATTTTCATGTAACCATTGGGCAATGATGAGCTTGACTCAAAATAGGTGTTGATTACCATCCATAGAACAGGTCCATCTATATGCTTTTGATTAATGAAGTCCTCCTCTGCTGAGTTCAACTTTTGATGGGCATCTATATGGGATGCAGTTATTTTACTTTCTTTGCTCATTTGAAGAGATCTATTTACATACCCTTTTCCCAAGAGTCTTTCTGACCCCTTTCTAAAGTGTCAATCATGGTCCTCCCAAGTAACTGATCATTTATTGAGTCAAAGTGTTGGCTACGGTTCATGAATCTAAATATGACTGCACATATGGCCACTTTTTCTTAAGTAAAATATATGACCATATGCCCTGCTTAGCTGTGAAAAATTCCCACTACCATGTTCATTCAGGGATGTGCCAAAGGGTTTTAATATCACAGCTGTCCATTTCTGTGTGGTGTCTGTATAACATGTAGAATAACATGTAAACCAGGATATAATGCTTTATTTATTAGTTAATCAAGCATAAAACATGTCATATGAAGCTATAGATGTCTGTTTCAGGACATAATATAGTGTAACAGGAGCAGAAGCCATGAGCTTGTCAGTTTCCTCATATACTTCCTTTGTGCCACAAAAGCTCCACAGGCCTGATCACACAAGAAATCTTTCCATTTGATGATGTACAGTTGTATATGAACAGCTTATGATTTGTTGGGTCAAATAATTTCCATCTCATAATAGACAACTCAAGCCATATTGTAACACTTAAAACTCATGCATTTTCAAGTTTTCAAAATCAAGAGCTGTTTTTCGAAGGAAGAATAGTTGTCTGTAGACAGTGATAGGTTAAAAAAATTCTCAAGAATCTCCAATATGACTCACATATGATAGCCTAACAAGGTCTCTAAATAGCACTGCTTCTGTCACTCAATAGACATGCAGGATGATATGACCCTGGTGGTAAAGCAGCCTGCACAAAAGCCTTAAACTATTAAAGACTCCTCATTTATTACAGACCCCATTCAAACCTAGTAGCTTTCTTAGTCATTTAGTATATAACCCAGAGTAACACACCTAATTGAGGAATGTATTTCCTCTAAAATCTAAAGAGGCCCACTAAGCATTTCTTTCATAGTGGTAGAGGGGACCAGGTAAACAACTTATCCTTTACATGAGAAGGAATAGCTATGTACCTTAGAATAGCTTTATAGCTTGGAAGTAGTAGAAATTTCACTGAGGTACAAGGCCATTGGACTTTGTTTAGATTTCTTTTCTATTCTGTGGTACACTTGATCAAGCAATTCCAAAGTGATTGCTATCCTTGATCACTAGGTCCAATCAGCATAATATCATGAATAAAATTTGCCAGTATGATACCTTGTGATCAAGACCCATGTGAACTAATGTTTTGACTTAGACATGGAAAACTGATATGTTTTTGACATAGAATAGTAAACATACACTACTTGTGAATGCAAATGACTTCTAGTGGTCTTTATGAAGAGACATAGAGAGAAGTAAGGCATTTATAGCTATATATCAATTACCAGAAGATGTGTTGATCTGGTCAAGTAAGGAAAGTACAACTTGATTAACTTATGTTTGGCGTTCTAGAGATTACAAGGCCCTTTTTAAAGGAGACCCAACCTTCTCCTCATTTGGGGGCTTCTGAGTATATAAACTGACTAAACACTAGAAAATGAGGGAGCCATGATTCTCTATTGATTCAATGTACTTTTTAGTCATATTTCTTCATACAAATGGTAGAATTTGATAGATTTCCTATCTATTTCACTTGTTGGACACCAGTATTAATTAGCCAGTACCAATGTTTGTTGTACAGAGGCCACTTGTTCGGTTCCCAGTTACCCAGACTTCCAAAATAACCACACAGAAAACTCTATTAATTAAAACACTGCTTGACCAATTACTTAAGCATATTGCTAGCTTTCTCTTAAATCTAAAATTAAACCATCTCCATTATTTTATATTTTACCATGAGGCTTGTGAATCTCTGGCAGCTGCACCATGGCTTCTCTCTGACTCTGCCTCTTTTCTCCCAGCATTCAGCTTAGTTTTCCCTGCCTGGATCTGCTCTACCTTATCAGGCCAAGCCAGTTTTCTTTATTCATTAACCAATGGTATTCACACCATATGAAGGGGAATGTTACATCAAATGTTTTACAGAAATAACACCATTCTGAACATTGTTTTGACTGTGCTGTCCATTACATTAAGTATACTCATTTTTGTCTTTGACGGTTTATTGTAGTTGCTTGTCTCTTGATACTCTATGATGCAATCAGATTCACTCTAGTTAAGCTATCTAGTTGAGCACTGTACCTCCCACTCTGGGTCTCGGAAACAGAGAAGAGCAATGAACAGGGCTATTGAAATATGCTACTGTCTTTCTCACAAACCACAGCATCAGTGAGGAGAATGTATTACAGACACTTTCATTATAGAGGATTAGATTTTACAAGGCATTTCTACCACTGCTTTCCAATATCTCCAAGCCTTTGAATCTTCTTTTTAAATCAACATTAAGTTCAAAAATATCAAGTGTGTCCAATTCATTCACATTAGGTCGTCATTTGACCCATCCAACTAACCATGCATACTATTGGCACATTTTTTGTTTGCAAGTTGGAAAATGAATCCTGAATCTCTTCTTAAATGGACCTGTATCAATAAACTCAATGTGATCTAGTTTCTTGTTCCTATCCCCATTATAACACATACTTGAAATACATTTGCATACATTCCTCTAACTTCTACTTGTATGAATTGGACAACTTGTTATATTATTTGAGGGTATAGTATACCTTCCCCTAGACCACATTTCCCGTCTCACCTGTAGAGGCTTTCCTAACTTTTAATATGGTTATTGGTCTAGAAGTTCTAGAGTTAAGGATGAATGAACTCTGAGGTTATCATCACTGTCTTTCTTGGATGGAGATCAGGGAATACCACCACACATTCCATAGGCAATTCAGGATCAATTCCTTCAGGGAAATGCCTATGTATTCACTACTAAGTGATAACAGACTATTTTTTTCAGGCAGAACAAACCCATAACAATCTCAAAGTTCAGTTCTTTCAGCCTCATCTTGATCTTCCCATGCTTATAAGAACAACCTTTTTCAATCAATGGCCTGCTTTAGCTGCTGATACCCTTTGAGGCTAAGTCTTAAAGTTATTAAGTCAATTGTATGATGAAGGTTGGCTTGGCTTTCATATGGCTTATGGCTACTGTAGAGGATTCTTTTCCAGGGCACACTGAAAATCATACTGTTTATGAGCCTCTGATATGGCAGATACAATATCTGAGCTAATTCTTTTATTTTATACTGCTTTATTCAGAGATGCAAAAAGCAACCAACCAGCATCCTTTTCCTTTACATTTACATATATGTCCAAATATTTTCAATAGAGAATCACTAAATTCCTTGTAACTTATAAGAGGTGAACCAGAAATATCAAATGCATTTATCATACTTATCTCTTCACATAGCTAACAGCATTGATAGCTCTTCCATGCTACCATGAGGGTTTCTAATAACTCTAGGCTTAGTCTAGTTAAACAGCCTGCACCCAATATCACCATGTTGGGTACAGAAATTCATACTTATAATTTTCTTTTTCTAGAACCACTTCTAGTTCCACAATCTGTTTTAGTCAGAATTCTCCAGAAAAACAAAACAAATTGAATGGGTAAATTACAAAGGGAATTTGTTAGGTTGGCTTATACAATACTAGCTTGGTATTCCAATGCTAGCTGACTGTACACAGAATATCTGTTCAGTCCAGGAGGCTGGAGGTCTGAGCAGTACCAAATGGCATTAAAGGTCTGGACAAGACCTAGAAATCCACTGGTCTTCAGTCCACATTAGAAGGTCACAGAAGTTGATGCAATATCTGCAAATGATAGTGACAAGGAGAAAAAGGGCAGGTTAAAACAGTATGTCTCTCTATCAACTCTCTTCACAGTGGGTTATGACCAGAAGGTATTGCCCACCTGTAGGGGGGGCCTGACCCCACCACTCAACCTTCCAGGTATATCCTTACACACATACCCAATGGAAGGTCTCTTCACTGTCCCCATGAAAATCAAGTTTACATTCAAGTTTAACCATCTTTTTTTTAATATAATTTTTTATTGAAAAAAAAAAAGATTTCCACCTCCTCCCCGCCTCCCATTTCCCTCCCCGTCTCCCTTTTCCCCCCTTCTCCCTCTCCTCTCCCCCTCCCCCCACTCC
>NW_026068079.1:1539988-1550672 GCF_014885135.2 Alexandromys fortis | reverse complement strand
GACCCAGCAATGCCACTCTTGGGAATATACCCAAGAGATGCCCGATCATATGACAGGGGCATTTGTTCAACTATGTTCATAGCAGCATTATTTGTAATAGCCAGAACCTGGAAACAACCTAGATGTCCTTCAATGGAAGAATGGATGAAGAAAGTGTGGAATATATACACATTAGAATACTACTCAGCGGTAAGGTTTAACCATCTTAAGCCTTGAGTCAGTGGGAGCTGTGCTCACAAGTATGTTCAGTTATTTGATCAGTTTCACCAACTGAGTGGGATTCTTTGTGTGTTCTGACTTCTGAACTTGTGATGCTGGAAGGGCTCAATGTAAATGGGTCACTTTTATGCTCTAACTTACGTTATAGCAGAAGACTTCCACTGAAAAATACCAATGTCAAGTATGTGGTTTTAAATATTTGTATGTGCACTATGAGTATGAGAAAGAGTGAACTGTGCAGAATTCTCTACTGAGTGGACCTGGTTTAAATAAATATATTTTCCTTAAGCCTCAGTATTTAAAGCTATAACATGGGAATAACATACCCTATTTCACAATGCTGTTGGAATAACTAAATGAAATTATATAAAAGTTACCTGTGTGTCTACTCAACAAACATTACTTTAGTTTCTATTGAAGAAAATACTGAATTACCTTGAAAACTAATTCAATAATAAATTCTAACATATTATCTGTATAGTTTGGAGATATTTAGAACATTTCACAAAGATTAAGAGATAGAAGTAAGATGGCAATATTACGCTATATTAGTAAATTAAAGCCACTCTGGAAAAGGGGTGAAAAGAATAAGAGCTTCATGAAATGATTCATGGCATTAATTTCTTCCTCTGTGTGTCTTACAACATGCTGCATATCTTAAAGACATACAACAAAGCTATTGTTTTAAAAATTATGAATTGACATTATTTTCATTAAACTTTGGACAAATATATAGTTTGGACAATCTGTTTTGATAAATATATATATATATATATATTATGTCAACACATAAATGAAATTAGTAAGGCTTTGAAGAAATGAGTGGATCTCTTGGGCTTTTCTTGTCATTGTGGTACCATTCCACTTGGGATGGAGCAGAAGGAAAATTGCTCTGTCGGTTTCTAGGTTAATTACCAGTCATCATGTTGGCTGTTTTATGAGAAAAAACTGCAATTGTCACATGTTCAAATCTAACTTTGCTAATGACCCTTTAAAAAGACTTTTGTTAATTACCTAATTTATCTGGCAAATTAGGCTGATTTAAGAGCACAATATGCCTGCTGTATTTTCCTTATAGTTTAAAAAATTTAGAATGCATGTGAAGATATTCTCTGCTTTAATTTCCCATCATAGAGGTACACGTCTTTATCATCCCTCCCAGCCCCTGCTCACAATCATGAATTACCTTTGATAGGCTACAGAGAAAACAAGACTTTGGAGAAAGCCCCCAGAGGCTAAACTAAATAAAAATTGCTACTAAAACAAAGAAATCCTGGATTTTGAAGGTATTAAAGTCAGATGTAGGAAGTGACAAGGCACGGCCAGAAATGGGAGCGGTGAGAAAAGCATAGATGAAGAATTGGGGGAGATTCTTTCAGCCAGAGCAAACTTAGGTTCACTGGCTATATGTGCTTTTCCAGTTGGCAAAGACTTAGACCTCCTTAAAGCCTTAAAGACAAAGTAATGCTAAATGACAAAGGGTCTCCTCTCTGATTACAGCAGTAGTTAATAGCAAGGGTAAGACAGGGGATATGGCTTAGCAGGTAAAAGAGTATGAAAGTATAAAGACCAGAATTTGAACCCCGACACCTAGTAAAAGTCATGTGTATACTCCCTTCCCTGTAACCCCAGCACTGTGTAGGGAAAATACAAGATGATCACTGGGACTCATTGGCTGGCAGCCTAGCTCCTGGTTCGGTAAGAGAGCCTGTCTCAAAGGAATAAAGCAGAAGAGAGCACAACAGCTAATGGATATCTTCTCTTGGCCTAAACAGTATGCACTGACATCATAGGTATTCCTACACACACACACACACACAGAGAGAGAGAGAGAGAGAGAGAGAGAGAGAGAGAGAGAGAGAGAGAGAGAGAACAAGAAAATAAATACAGGGTAATGCGGCAGGGTGGGGCAAAGCTTTCCTAATGCCATCGATAGTAGGACATCCTAGTCTTTACAACTTTTCTTCTCCCATTCCTCACTCCTGCAGAGTCAGATAATAGCATCTTAAAGTACTTTACTGGGTGAGATTTTCTTGAAAAAAGGAAGGCAGAATTTTCATGTTTTGGCTCTACTGGAGCTCTGACTGCAATGTCCACCACCTACCTTCTTATGCAAAATATTTAAAAGCCCACACTCTCCCTAGGCCCATCTTCTGTATTAGTAAATTCTGATGAAATAATCAAGGAGATAAATGAAGATTTTTATACAATATAGAAGCAAGTCTCAGTTGGAATCTGAGATCTGACCACTGGATGGTGGGATGGTCTTGAAAACTCCCTTTCCTTTTTGCTGTGGCGATCTTATCTGATAAGCAGAAGACAATCATAACAGCTCTGTGAACTGCCCTGTGATAAGCCCACACACCTGCCACTGTTGTCTAGATGTTGCTGCAGGGGAATTATGGCTGTCAGCAAGTTAGCTTACAGCATCTGAATGATTGCAGGTCTACTCTTTGGAGTACTTAAGGTCAGAGTTTTAATGGTC
Organism: Alexandromys fortis; assembly: GCF_014885135.2. Classification (NCBI taxonomy): domain Eukaryota; kingdom Metazoa; phylum Chordata; class Mammalia; order Rodentia; family Cricetidae; genus Alexandromys; species Alexandromys fortis. The sequence goes on along the minus strand of NW_026068079.1, from coordinate 1,547,968 downwards.
AGCTCATGCAGTTGGAAAATGAAATGCCTTGCTGTTGTTGTTCTTGTAATGTGTGGACACTAATATAAAATGCTCAAAGATGTTCCGTTTGGATGAGAATTAAGCAAGAATAGTACAGTGTCTAAACAGACTAGGACTCTGACAGAACTCTTTGCCCTGTCTTAGTCACTTTAACTTTTTCTCACTTGAAAAAGTACTGGGAATCATATCAAAGACTTGTCTGTCAGAGGGTAGAAAGCCTTCTCTATCTCAGCTACATCCCTCGTTCTAGGACAGTCCTTTGAATATGTAGCATCAGCTATTTCTTAACAATAAAGTGATAAGCACATAGCTAAAGGAAACAAGGTCTTTAATGTCATCACTGAACCATAGCCTCAGCCATTGAGCTGTCAATTAACAGTCTTCTTGGTAAAACAGTTAATGGATTTCTATATTGTTTTAATTATTGTAGGGAGTTATTGATTTGTACAATAGTACAAATATACTTAGTACAGAATATAAAAGCCTGCTTATATACATCTTAGAACAAAGGTTCAGATATGGACTTTTAAAATACAGACGGCTCAGAATGATAATTTAAATGTGAATACTTGCATAAGGCTTTTTCGGCCTTGCCTAAACTTGAATTCCTTCAGGCCATTCCTGATCTCTGCCCTGTCTCTTTCAGCATTCATTCACATGGATGATACTTAAACTGGTGTTGGATTCATGGTCAGGAATCACACTGACATCCCCAGTATGAATTCATATCGATGGGATGGGGCATGGGCAGACCAGATTATGATCCCAAATACTCAACTTTCTTGCTATGCCACTTTAGGGTCAAGTTACTCACAGCTTTAAGTCTCAGTTTCCTTTGTTGGAGAATAGTATCAATACCACATTCTACACTTTTTTGATGTCAGGAAAGAAACAACATGCCCATTTCAGTTGTCACCTGAATTCAAACAACTATGTCAAAGAGAAACGCAGGGTTCTCTTGCAAGACGATGTTCCAAAGATAGCTAGTATCACGCTGCATTCTCCAGCCTTTTTGGAGACTTTGGTCAAGAATATTTAGTTGCTTTATGACTTTATCTTTCATTTTGAACCTCCACATACATTTTAGAATAATTTCTTTTATCCAGAAAAATTATTTGACTTGGATAAGCTAAGAAAAGCAGGAGTCTGCTATGTAAACCTTCCAATTACCTTTTATACAAAAGCGAGGCAAATGAAAAAGTTGTTTCTCACAGGGATGAGAGGTTGGCTCAGTGTGTAAAATACTCTATGTGCAAGTGTGAAGACTTGAAATTGATCCCTAGAACACAGGTCAAAAGCAAAGTGAAGTGACATCTGAGTGGAAGTCAGACACAGAAAGATCCTTGGTGTAGGGGTTAGTGGAGGGATTGCTACCAGTTAATGTAGCTCAATTGGCAAGTTAGAGGTTCAGTGAGAGGATCTTTGAAAAGGTAAAGTAATAGAGGAAGACACCTCTGGCCTCTTCAGGAACATAGCAGCAAGAAGTAGCTTCTCAATCACCAAGGCATTTGGTTTATGATATAATGAACCAGCAATTCCTTTGCTACATATTGGACAAAGTGCATCAGTAAGTAAACTGATGCTCATCCATTTTTGGCATACATACTAACTCTGGTATCCCAGGCAGGTAATTCATTGACCCACTGTCATCTTGTGCACTACACAGTATAAGGCATTACAGGCATCGTGTGGGCAATAAAATGAGAATGTGTGTAGTCACACAGATCAAAGAATCCCAGGCTAACTGCAAGATAAACCAATTATATTTTCTTTATTATAAGGGGCAAATTCATGAAACAGGAACAAGAAGTCCAACCTCAGTTGTGTAGCACAGGAACCAGAAAGAGCAGGAACCCTGGGCAGGCTAGACTTTTTCTCCAGGTACCCAAAAGGTCAAGCCCTAACCTGGCCCTACCTCTTAAAGATCATTGGCTGGCAGGGATTCTCTATCACCTCCCCATTTTGACTAAATAAGAGAGTTCTAAATTCAATACAAAACAATATACACTAGGAACCGATATCAAGTATACAATTAGTATCACAACCAACATAAACAATATTAAGCAAGGAACACATGCTAATTTTTTTTCCTGAAGATTAACAACCCAAATTATCTTAGGCTATTTCTTTTATTGATTTTGTTGAGCTACACATTTTTTTCTGCTTCCCTCCCCTCCTGCTCCTTCCTCTTCTACCCTCTCCCATGACCCCCCACTCCCAATTAGTTCAGGAGATCTTGTCTTTTTCTATATCCCATCTAGATTAGATCCATGTATGTCTCTTTTAGGGTCCTCATTGTTATCTAGGTTCTCTGGGATTGTGATTTGTAGGTTGGTTTAAACAATGGAGTAGTACATAGCAGAAAAGAAATAATGACAAATTGAAATTTACAGGCAAATGGATGGATCTAGAAAACATTATATTAAGTAAGGTTACCCAGACCCAGAAACAAAGTTGTCATATGTACTCACTCATAAGTGTTTTTAAACATAAAGCATACTAAATGTTTTAATGAACATTTTATTTTAAATTTTATTTTAAAGAGTCTATGTCTTGCATTGGAAATGTCTTGGCTAAATTTTAACAGGAAGGTAACTAAGACTTATCTAATCTTCAAACCCATCAAAGGCCTGAGAAGGGAGATAATATTACTTGAGTAGGCAAGAAGTGCAATCAAGCAACTTCCAAAGACTGCAATATATGACAGAGACAACTGACCACCTGAGCAATCACTCAAAGTTTCATTTTCAGTGCTGAAGCAACCAACTTCGGCTAAGGCATAGAGTAACTGACAGATAATTTTGAGAGGCAGGAAAAATTTCAGAACCATCTTACTCTGTCTTGGCAAGGTTTGGAAGTCTTTTTTCTTATGTTCTACTTATCCAGTCTAGACACCATACATTTTGTCAGTAGTGGAGACCTGGGCACTTCCTTGCCCAAAGGCCAGTTTTGCCAAGAAGAAAACAAGCTCCAAGTGGAGTATCTTCTGTGCTCAACATTCTCTCAGGAATAGACTGGTGCTGTGAAGAGCAATTATGCCTCCCATTAACAGAACCCTAAGTTTTTTAAATGCCATGCTTTACAAATCCTTGAAGTGATTGAAGATTACCTACCTATTGTTGTAATAGGAGCAGTGGGGCTGCATCCCCAGCACCCTGGCCACCTGCTAGCTTATGCCTCGAAATAACAACATGCAAACTGTATTCATTTAAATATTGCTTGGCCCATTAGCTTTAGTCCTTACTGGCTAATTCTGATATCCCAATCAACCCATCTCTAATAAAGTGTAGCACCGGTCTTACCAGGAATATTCTAGCCTATGTCCATCCCGGGTCGGAGCTTCATCGTGTGTGCCTGTCTCAGAGAGCAGACCTATCGCATCTACCCGGGAGAGCGGAGCATGGCCTCTCTGTCTGAGGCGTCTGGCTCTGAGAGGAGCTGCATGATTTCTGACCTCACTTCCTCTTTCTCCCAGCATTTTGTTCTGTTTACTCCACCCACCTATGTTCCTACCTATCAGGACCAAAGCAGTTTATTTAACCAATGACCTTCTCCATCAACCTATATAAAGTACAAACTCTATGTATCTAAAGAACCTAATTAATCTATTTATATAACAAACATGAATGACTATTGACCTTAATACTTAAAGACTAAGACTTCATATTAGAATATTAAACAGTCTCTAAACTAATGAGAACAATGACCTCAAAATGTAAACCATGTGTAAGTATCTTTATTAGAGGTAGGAATATATAATGCAATATGATAATATATCCTAAAAATTATATCAATATACAAAATGTCTTAAACAGAGGTAGAAACATGCATGCATATAATCTGACAAAATAACTTTGAATAGGTGTAAAAATATTGTAAATAAAAATAACAAATAAGATTTGAACTTTTATCAATATACAAGAAACTATACCAGTGTAAATTCTCCATAAATAATAGCTCACAAGTATTCACTCTATTACCCATTATTAATATTATTAGTGTGAATAACTCATTGACCTACTGTCATCTCAAGCAGTACACAGTATAAGACATTATAGGCATGGTATGGGTAACAAAATGAGAATGTGGATATGAAAAAACATCTTGGAAATGAAGGACTTCTGCATTAGTATTAAAATCACATGACCTTTGAAACACATCAGTGACTTGAGCCTCTCTTTTTCCTCTTCCTCCTTCTATTTATTCATAAAAGACACCTGCTGCAACTGTTTCCAATCAGTGTGCTTCCCCTTACTTTCCAAAGGAAATTCATTTTGAAGAACTCTTGCTTGTGTAACAAAATCAACTAATTCTGAAATAGCTTTCAAGTTAGCAATCAAATGTGAGCTGTCTTTTAATTCATTCTTAACTGTTATTTATGGAACCTCCCTGTTGAGCAAACCTTGAGATTTGGAAAGAATAAGAGAAAAAAATATATAGGAAAAGCTATAAAATGCAGGAGGAAAGAGAACAGTGGAGATGCTAATTTATAGGCCATGACAAACTACCACAGTGGCTCAAGCCAATAGTAATGTATTCTTCCCCAGAATACATGGCCAGAAGTCTGAAATCAAGGTGTCAGCAGACTCAAATATGTCTTTAGAGTCTGCCACAGAATCTATTTCATGCTGATCTCCTGGCCAGCAGTCCTTGACATCCCTTGGCTTAAAGACACATTGCTCAAATGTTTGCATTTATCTTCAGATCATACTCTTTGTTCATTTTTATCTTTTCTATTCTGTCCTACAAAGACACTTATCATTGCACCTAAGTTTCATCTGGATGAGGCAGGATGATGTCACTTCAAGATCCTTATTTAATAACATCTGCAATCATCCTCTTTTGAAGTAAAGTCATAGTAAATGTTATAGAAGGATGTAAGTTTGTGACTCAATTAAATCTACTACAGTAGACTTAGTATTACCTCAACTTAGGAAAATTTAAATTCTAAATTATACCCTGATTAAGTACTGTGTAATCTTTTTATTTTTACATTGTCACTTGTAAAAATGTGGGCATGATAATGTCTTTAGAAAACTGTGACAAAGATACTCACTCCATGAATGGCAACACTTGCCTAATGTAAGTTCATAGTCGGGGTTTATGAAAATTAGTGCCAACTTAATGGAACAAGGTACCAAATTTAGTGAAAACTACCTTGAAATGGGTTTCAGAAGTTCTTTTCTTAATGCAACCACTATTTCAGTGGTTCCAACACCACTGCTCAGTTCTACTGATCATATTTCTTATGGTGCAGTGTTAGAGCCTCTATCTGCAAAGTTAGACAGAAACTCTCACTGCAGAATTAACTCTAGAATATTTTGTGGGTTTCTTCATCTCTGGTACATTGGAATTCTGCAAGTATAAAATGTAAAGCTTTGTTATGAGTGACTGGTTGAAGAATGTATACAAAAGTATGAAATTCAATAGAAAGTAGCTCCTGGAGCAACAAGTTTAATTTCTAATGATTCTGGAGGTTTATGTCTGGGGGAGGCTTGGTTAGAGCACCTTCCTCCAAGCCATTTCTAGAAAAACGAATGAGTAGTCCAAAATAAAATTCTAGGATAGTGCTTTCCAGATTGCCAACTAAGTTGATCCTTTCTACCTGCATGATTAAATTTCTCAGCCAAAGATTTTCAAAGAAACATGAAAACATCTTTGAGAAATGTTCCAGCTTTCCTTCATATACAAGAATCATCTGCAGATCAAAAGATTTATGATCCAACGAAATCTTGTTATATAATTGTTGTGCTCCTTATGGGAAAACACTATATTTATTTATTTATTTATTTATTTATTTATTTATTTATTTATTCATTCATTCATTCATTCATTCATTTATTTTGCATCCTGACTGCAATTTTCCCTCCCTCCTCTCATACTATGTCTTCCCACAATCTCCCCTCTCCTCAACCCACTCCTCCTCTGTTTCTGTTCAGAAATGGGGAGGTCTTCCATGGATATCAACAAAGCAAAATCCAGTTAAGCCGGCTTTCTTTTTTCCATTGTTTAACTTTAGCTTCTTTATCAAAGATAAGGTTTCCATAGGTGTGTGAATTTATGTCTATATATTTGATTTAATTACATTGATCATCTTGCCATTTTATGGCAATACCATGCTGTTTTTATTGCTACAATTCTATGATAGCATTTGAAATTTATGGTGATACCTCCAACAGTTCTTTTATTGTACAAAATTACTTTATATATCCTGGATTTTTTGTTTTTTAATATGCAGATAAGTATTGTTCCTTTCAGATCTATTAAGAAATGTGTTGAAATTTTGATGAGGATTACATTGACTCCATAGATTGCTTTTGGTAAGGTGCCATTTTATAATGCTAGTCCTACTAATCAATAAGCGTGGGAGATCTCTCCATCTTCTGGTATCTTCTCAAATTTCTTACTTTGAAGACTTGAAGTTCTTGTCATGCATGTCTTTTCCTAGTTTTGTTAGTGTTACTCCAAGATATTCTATATTGTTTATGTCTATTATAAAGGGCGTTTCCCTGATTTCTTTCTAAGGCCTTTAATCATTTGTCTATAAAAGGAATACTGTGTGTTTGTTTTGTTAGGCTTGTATTTAGCCACTTTGATAAATCTGTTAATCAGTTTTAGGAGTTTCCTGATAGAATTTTTTAGGTTGCTTATGTATACTATCATGTGATCTGAAAAAGGTGGTACTTTGACTTCATCTTTTCAATCTTGAGTCCCTTGATCCCATTTAGTTGTCTTACTTTTCTAACTACAACTTCAAGTACTTTATTGAATATATATGGGGAGAGTAGACCTCTTTCTCTTGTTCTTGATTTTAGTAGAATTGTTTGAGGTTCTTTCCATTTAATCTGATAAGACTTTTGGTTTGTTCAATATTGCTTTTGTTATATCTAGGTATGCTCCTTGTATTTCTGATTTCTCCAAGTCATTTATTATGAAAAAGTGTAGAATTTTGTCAATGACTTTTTCTGCATCTAATGCGATAGTCACATAATTTTTTTTTTCTTTCACTTGCTTTATATGGTGGATTATATTGACAGAATTTTGCATGTTGAACTATCCCTGCAGCTCTGGAATGAAGCCTACTTAATCATGGTGATGGTGGATGATCCTTTTGATGTATCCTTGGATTTGGTTTGCTAGGATTTTACTGAGTATTTTGCATCAGTGTTCATGAGGGAGATTTTAATTCTTTGCAATTTTATTTCTTTGTTAAGTCTTTGTGTGATTTGAGTATCATGGTAACAGTGACCTCATAAAAAAGAATTTGACAGTGTTTCCTCTGTTTCTGTTTTGTGAAATAATTTGAGGAATACTGGTATTATCTCTTTTTGGAAAGTTTGGCATAATTCTGCACTGAAACCATCTGACCTGGGTCTTCTTTTGGGGGGTGGGGTGGAGGACTTTTAATGACTGCTTCTATTTCCTTAGGGGTTAAAAGTCTATTCAAATTGTTTATCTAAAATTGATTTAATTTTGGCATATGGTATCAAATTAAGAAATTTACACATTTCTTTTAGATTTTCCAGGTTTGTTGAGTACAGGATTTTTTTTTCTTTTTTATTTTTTTATTGAAAAAATTTCTGCCTCCTCCCTGCCTCCCATTTCCCTCCCCCTCCTTCCACTCCTCTCACTCTCCCCCCATTCCTTTCCCCCTCTCCCCACTCCTCTCCCCCTCTTCCCCACTCCATTCCCCCTCCCTCTCGAGTCTGAAGAGCAGTCCGGATTCCATGGATGGTAATAGAAAACACTATCCTGAGTGAGGTAACCCAGACCCAAAAAGATGAACATGGGATGTACTCACTCATAATTGGTTTCTAGCCATAAATAAAGGACACTGAGCCTATAATTTGTGATCCTAAAGAAGCTAAATAAGAAGGTGAACCCAAAGAAAAACATATAGTCATCCGTCTTGATATGGGAAGTAGACAAGATTGCTGGGCAAAAACTGGGAACTTGGGG
>NW_026068079.1:1459720-1538826 GCF_014885135.2 Alexandromys fortis | reverse complement strand
TTTTTTTTTTTTTTTGGTTTTTTGAGACAGGGTTTCTCTGTGGCTTTGGAGCCTGTCCTGCCACTAGCTCTGTAGACCAGGCTGGTCTCGAACTCACAGAGATCTGCCTGCCTCTGCCTCCCGAGTGCTGGGATTAAAGGCGTGTGCCACCATCGCCCGGCTCTAGGAAGTTTTTGATTTTGTTCCATATTTCTTCCTTGACCCAGTGGCAATTCATCAGAGAGTTGTTCAGTTTCCATGAGTTTGTAGGCATTCTATAGTTTGTGTTGTTGTTGAACTCTAACTTTAATCCCTGGTGATGTGATAAGGTACAATCAGGCACTCACATATTCTGGCTTGTGTGGCTTAGGCCTGCTTGGTGAAACTGTTCTGGGATTTAGCAGGAGGGCCTATCAGAGAGGCCAGGGACAAGCAGCGATAGCTTGGGCCTGGGAAGGGTCCTGTGGGCAGAGTCTAGGGAGGCGTACAGTTCTCCTGGCAAGCAGGTCACTCACCTGTTCTGGCTGGTGTGGTCAATACCTCAGTGCAGAAGTCCACTGGGGCTAGGGGCAGGGTACAGCAGCAGTGGGGATAGGAACAAGTTGGAATGGTGTTGGCCTGAGGAAGTCTCTGGGAAAAGCATTATTAAATGTCCTTCAATATGCTTTCCTGTTTGGCATGTTGTCTCTCTCCAGCTGCATAGTGTTTTCCATTGCAACTCAATGCTGTCTTCACTTGAGCATCAAGATATTCAGTGGGCAACTTCAGGTGGCTCCAAATCCCAAAAATTCTTACATCTGGCTACCTTCTTACCTTTTCCAACAACTACTAGATTGTTGTAGAATTCCGTAGCAGAATCCAAAAACTCAGTCATTGATTTCCCTGGTTCATTGTAAAAGAATTACAGACCCCCCACTAGCTTGTGCCTCAGTTTCATCAATGGATTATCAGGGAAGCACTTCCATGATGTCACCATGGTGTTCATCCCTGATAAACAAGGCATGGATGCTAGCCCTCAAAACATTATTTGAGCTGTTCTCAAGGCCTCATTGGAAATGGAAGACAATAATTAAATAGAATTCACATAACTATTAGCACTATCAGTATTCTCCCTATTTTGGCAGAAGAGAGAAAAAGTCACAGGTCAAGGCTTGGAGATGAAAGATGGCTGTATTACCAGCATCAGATGGTAGGATGGAAAAAGTCATCCTGTGAAGGTGTGGAGACTGCGTGTGAGAATATCCAGAAAGCATAGGCTGGAAGTCTGGGTACATGCCTCTTTATCGTGTTGGATACTACCCCTGTAATATAAACTCAAATAAACAATTAAGTATTGTATAAGAGTCCAGGGAGAGTTCATTTTCAAGCATAGTGTCCTGCTTAGTGTGGGTGCATGGGTATCACACCCAAGTAGAAGGTTCTAAGTGCCTTCTGAAAACTGGTTAGGAAGGTAAGTGCTGAGTGTGTACAATTGACTCAGTCTTCTCATCTAGACTGAAAAAGCTATTTGCCATGTACAGGAAATTCCCCAAATCTTGTCTCACAATTCCTCCATGGACATCTCTTCCTGGGCATTAGGAGAAGCTGTTTACAGGGATGAGAACTGCTGAGGGAACCTTTGTGCCTTTCTCATGGAGGATCACAGAATCAGTTGTACACACACTGATTTACACTGAGTACTCTAGCTGTGAGTCCTTAGGGCAGCTGTATTTCCATCTCTATATGATCCATTAGCCTCTGGACATAGCTCCAGACTCTAAAAGAATCCTTATTTACTTTTATAGCAACATGATTGTAGCATCATTTGCAATCAATCTTGTTGCCAAAAAATGGGGTTCTACCCCACCTACTGTCTCTTGGCCATTTAGAAGACTTTTCCAGGTTACACTCCAACAAATGTAGGCAGAGCAATTTCCTTATTTCCTCTACACCATCTGCCTCTTAGTCATGACATCATCTATCTTTGTAGGCTGCCAATAGGCCTCTCCAGACTGTCATCCACTGGAACAGTGTCCTTGGTAAGCTATAGTCATTCTTGCCTCTTGTCCTCACAAAAGGTGAGAAAATACTAACAGTTTGGAAGTAATAAAATGGACACAGAGAAGTCACATAATTGATACTAGAAGTGGCTTCTGTTAGGATACTTAGATCAAATACCAGCATATAGTGTCTGTCTTACCTGACCTCATCTATTCAGTTCAATTTTCCTTTTATTTTCATGGCCCCCAAGACCTGAGTTTTCTTAAGCATCTTCAGGAAACGTCACATTTTATGAGGTCAAATATTACAAAGGTTTTCCACAGAGGGATCATAGCTTCCTTCTTTCTCGAACCTTCCTGTCCTTCATCTTCAGCAACAGGGTAAGAAAGTTCCTTCAGGGACTGATAATAGGGGAAATACAGTGTCTTTATTGAAAATAGCAATCTTATCAATTTGATGAGTATACGCCCCTTGACCTACAGGAGACAAAGTACATTTTTGGTAGATTTCAATTTTGGTAATTTATAACATTGATTAGGGGACATCTAGTCTGTGTTCTTTCTACTACTAAGTACTTTTTGATTTTTTATATATAAATGAGTTCTCTGCAAGATTGAAATGATTCTTTTAACAGTTATAAGTCTTATTCATCCTATCTCCTTCTATTAATTTACCCTAATAACATGAGAATGGGCCTTGGTCAGTGAAGCACGATTTCTTTATTACACATATACAATAAAAGATGACATTGTTTGGAGCAATTAGGTGAATGCCACATGAAGACATCAAATAAGATGAGAAAATTGGGGAAGGAAGGAGTTTCAGACCAATCCTGAGGGATCATCTCCTAAGGTGAGTCCTGTCTACCAGTGAAAAAGCATTAATATTGCCTATAATTTTCAAACTATCAGGACTTTCTTCTTTACAAGCAAATGACATAATTTTAAGTAGTTTTATTTTTAAAAACTCAGCACTCTTCCATTTCCAAAAAGAACAAGGATAGACACAGAGTGAGCTTTCAATATAAATATTAATTAAAGTATGAAAGCAGAGCAGGTTTATGTTGTCAATAACTTTGGATTTTACTCTCTTTATTACCACCAAATTCTTGCAATGACCGTGTGCAGGACATTCACACGCGATTGCTTCAACTTTTCAGAAGATCATACCAATGCCAGCACCAAGCAAAATTAGTCATTTCAGGCTTCTGTGACCTCTAGGGATATGTTAATCATGAAAGCCGGGTATCCTAACTTCCTGGTTCCATGTCTTGTTAATAAAGTCAGAAACCTGGAAACATTGCCTGTGCATAAACACCAGAGGACTTTCCTCCACAGTTTTACAGTGGCCAGACTCTGACTCATGGTGGGAAAATCAGCCTCCTTATTATGTACAAATTCCATGAGCACATACCAAGTGTTGTTTTCTATAACAGGCTTAAAGTAGCTTCATTTCTCAGTCTCCTACAATCAGCATTTGGAGAACTGTGCTCAGGTTGAGGGAAATTCTCCTTGGGTTTTTTAGCCTCTTTGATATGCTCCAAATTCAGTGATTTTGTTCTATCCCTTGAGTCCCAGGTACTGCAACCCACATGTGGTGGCAGGAAGTAGAGTGAGAGGGGAGAAGGAATGTGAGTGAGACACAAACACAGCACAATGTTTTCTTTCTGAGAAACTTCATCAAGCCTCCAGTTCCAGTGACCTCACCTCCAAGCAATGCCAGCTTCTTTGCTTTAAATCAAAGTTGACTTGTGGTGGTGGTTCACATATTTGGAGACTTACAAGTCTACTGTTTCTGATGTTGCAAAGGGAAATCCTGAGGGTTAGTATCTGGCCTCTGAGATCAAAGTGGCTAATACTCTTTATGTCTTCCGTGTTGCACTTTGAAAACCAAAAGGAAGGTGTGCATGGAAGATGAGACTGTAGATATGGCGAGCAACATTCACACCTGGGCACTTAAGGCTATGCATGCATGAGTGGATCTTCTGTATTCCCTTCATAATAAATTGAAACTGAATCACATCTATCATCACATTTTAATTCTTCCATTCTGTATTTATATATTTTCCCAAAGTACTTTGCAGAAATTTCCTACTCAAATTCTTCCAATTCATATTCAACACAAATAAAACATAGTCCATGTACCTGTTGTGAACAGATAATTTGTTATCTGATCTCTTGTTATATCCATGACCCATTTCATCACTATTTCTAGTGACCATCTCTATGCAAATGATTTTTGCATCCTCTCTATTTCTCAAACCTATAAAAACTCTGCTTTACTCATGGTTACTGGCAAATGAAGTGCTCTTGACACAAAAATCTTGTGGTTCATTTCTTCATAGTTTTTAAGTTTGATTTTTTCCCTCTCAAATACTTTCATGACTGCCATGGATAAAGTGGTTTTTCTCTAAAATACAGAAATTCTTAAGATCCTTGGAGTGCATGAGACCCTAAGACTGGTTCAATGAAAAAAAAATTAATAGTATCACAACAATGTGTGTATCAAGCTACTTAGTCAAATGTCATTATGGACTCTTCTGTTGTGATACTTTTGGATAAGACTAGCATTTGAATTAGTGGTTTGAGTAAAACAATTATCTTCTCTAATGTAAATTGACCTCATCTAATCAAAGGAAGAGTTGAATAGAAGAGAGACTGACTCCAGTATAGAGAAACTTGTCTGCTTGGTGCCTTTCTTGGAGGGATGGAGCCTTCAGACTGGAAACAGAAGTATTTGTTATCTTCATTTTCAGACCTTTGAGATCAGAGTGAAATAAACCATTGGTTTTCTTCCATCTCCACTCAGTTTGCTTACTGACAGTGCCCAGCTTGGAACTTGCCAACCACATAATGTTGGAAGCCAGTTTCTTAAATAAATATCTTTCTTTGTCTATCAATATATATTATCAGTTCCAGTCCTATGGAGAGCTTGTATAAATGTAGACTTTGGAACAAAGAGTTGTTCTAAAGGACCTGAATTATATTTAAGTGATGAATTTTCTGAACTGATCTGCAATATCCAGAACTGGCTCCTTAATCTGATTATATTGAAAGAAGCCAATGACTTTGTTTCATTACTTAAGTGAATACTAAGAGTCTGTGGTATGATCAGAGAAGAGAAATTCCCCAGATCTCAACATAGAATCTAAAATGATTAACCGAATATTTATAATAATATTAAAAGAATTTTAAGAGTTTATGACTCTCCCTTTCTCTCTCTTCCTCTTTCTCTGTCTCTGTCTGTCTGTCTCTCTTTCTCTGCATGTATATTTGTTTTCCTCATCCCCTCTCTCCACTATCCTCCCTTCCTTCTCTCATAAGTACTGGGATATTCAGTGCATACCACCATGATCCAAACTATATGATAATTTCATTTTGTCAAAATATTGACTAAAATAATATTGGATACTTATCTCTATTGGTGTGAATGGCATGAATTAAATGATTCAGATTTCCAGCATGAATGTCATATAAATAACTTCAAACCTGTGTGCCTAAAGAAAAATCTTTATCGTCTACATATGTGGCACTTAGATTGCTGAAATCCCAATCTACAATCATATACAGCAACTGGCTGAAGCCAAACAGAAATTGTAACATCTACTTCAAATAGTGTCTACTAATAAAGTGAGAACATTGTAAAGAAATGGTATCTAGAACATTTGAATGGAGAATCCTCTTAACAGTGAGTCCCTATTCTGTATTTATTATTTGTTAATATATGTAGCCTCTAGTCCGACAGGTAAACTATCTTCTGCATTCCAGGGTAATAACTATGTGCTACCTCAGGAACTGGAATGGATCTGTACTCTCAGTTATTTTGCAGGACCACCTTCTCCTTTCAACTTACTGTCAGTGTGTATCATGGTTTCTACAGGGTTATCTCAGCTCAAATGAAGCAGGTAAGGTGATCGATGAAAACTCTGGAGCATTTTAAAAAACTACTTGAGATTTAATTTTTTTTTGGAGAAATCCAAAGAATGTGTATGGGAATAGACAATAAGAGAATGGAGTCATGTGGAAAGATTATAGGTTTGGATAATGTCAAATTATTCACATGAGTTCACCTATCAGAGGTTTTTTTGTTTGTTTGTTTGTTTGTTTGTTTTTGTTTTTGATGTGGCCAAAGGAATAGGGAGGGCTGTAATTGTTTGGTTAGCTAGATCATGCATGGGAAGGTAACATTCAATGAGCACTGGGTTTGGTTTAAATTAATGTACAGAAAAGGGATTAAGGTTTTCATAGATCAGAATGTTAAATTAGAATTGTCATTTGTTGTTACTTAATTTAGGAGACAAGCTAAAGACAAGCTTTTCACCACAGCTGTGAAAAATAGATAAATTTGAGGAAGGTTCCCATTTTCTCAGTGATCTCTGCAGTACGCCTCACTGCAGAACAAACACTGCAATGAGAACTGAGTCGCTGAACTAAAAGTGCTAAATCCAACACAAGAAAAGTTTGGTTACTGCAGTGGACATCAAAGTCAAAGAGGCAATCAGAATACACTGACCTTTCTAGACACAGAGTGTTGGTTTCTGATCATAGCATTCTTAGATTAAAACAAATAGTTTAAACATCAAATTGTTAATTGATCTGTATAAACAAAAATGTCTAGGTCATGTGAAAAAATGTCTAAATGAAGTTACTAAAATAGACTCTCTCAACTCCTCCATCCACTCTAAAACCACCATTATTCCTAATTGTAACTAAAGTTTTAAGGAAGGATATTTGGTACATTGATAAAATAGACACTGTGAATATTTTTCCTGCTCTTTCTCAAAAAGACCTATTGCCCTCTACCTTGCTCCTTAAATTCATGGGGTCCTAAATCACAAAATCAGAATTAGTATGATGGAGAAGCATCCAAACAGAAGCAACTAAGACAGAGACAAAAAGGAAATAATCAGCTTGCTAAAGGCAACTAGATACTAGCTTCAATTTGACATTAGTCCCAGGATAAAATATGGTCCGCAAGTCATAGAAAGGACTTACATTGTTCAGTTGATCAATGATGTGTTGGTTCAATCCTGTCTCAAAATAAGTCTATAGTGTCCTTTATTTTATTCTGTTGCTCTGGAATTCGAGTTCCAGAGTATGTCACTAGAATACATGAATATCACTTATGGTGGAATTTCTACATTCGTTCCTGAACGGTGATATGGAAGTTATTGTGGTTCAAAACATTAAATGAAAGCTATCAAACCTGCCTCTAATTGGGAAAATGGTTAACTGAAAACAATGGAGCATTCCCAAATGTATGACAACATTGACTCAGAAGATGTAGGATTAGTGGAGTAGATTAATGGATAGTTGATCATAGCACATTCAACTTGCCTACTTGACTGGTGCGGAGAATAGATGGATCTTAGTTATGATGATGTAATAATATAATATCGAATAAATATTGTCTTCGATTATAGCGTTACATCAGCTAAGGCTTCATTGTCGCAGAAAATTATCACAATGTTTTTCCCTTAATAAATACTTATTAATACAGTTAGCCAGAAGCACTTAACTGTAGCTTGAAAGCAATGAGGGTGTACCTCTCCCTTGTTGTGCCAGGGTGTAGCTCCCATAATTGTTAAAATTTTGTCTTCAGGGATTTTTGCAACTTCAACGAGGTATCACACTAGCCCATTACATGATGTCGTGCTCTGTAGACCTAGTAATGCACTTGCATTTTACAGGATGGGAAATAATTTCAAAATTCTGCAGCCCTTTACCATACTGAGATTTCCTATGGACCCAGGAATTCAAGACATTGCAACACAGCTTTCTAAAGAGCTGCTTTATTGATCTTTTTTTCCCCTCACTTATGAGTGTTACTTCTACTCCTTTGTATATTTAGAAATCTGAAATTTCTAGTTCATTTTGAGTTTTGGGGAAGGGTGTTCTACAGTAGGCTAAGGTTACTGTGAAAGGAATTACACCACTTTTGCAAATTCAATGGTGCTTGAAATTCTGATGACAAATAGGTATGCCATCTGGAGCTTTTGGCAGTCCCCTATAAATGAATCATCATCTCTGTCCTTTGAATCTGGGGCAAATCCTTGCTATTATCTTTAGATAACTACTTCTCTTTAGATAAACAAATTTGGAATTGTTACTTAATCTGGTTCTAAGATATAACTCTTTTTTTATAGGTTGCTCTCAGTAACATGAAAACTCAATACGAATATGAATGGATTCAGCACTACAACCCTTCTCAGACATTCCTGAAGGAGGGTGGATTAAAGTTCCTGCCAGTGAACTAAACTATGACTAATGTACTTGGTTGCACACTATTTGTAAAGGAGAAGCATTTGTATGTATAATTATATACCAATGCATATGCTGTGGTCAATCGGTTGGATAATGGACACAGATTTGCAATCAGCACCAATGAAAAATTTGTGAGTAAAAACTTTGAGGTAGCCATTTATAAATAGATTTTTCTGGATGAAAGGGAGGTAGAGGGGGGAGGGGGAAGAGGAGGGGGAGGGGAAGGAGGAGGAGGAGAAGGAGAAGAAGAAGAAGGAGGAGGAGGAGGAGGAGGAGGAGGAGGAGGAAAGAAGAGTCCACATAAATGCTCAGCAAAGTGTGACCTCAGTAAAAGAGAATTCTAATAATGAAATGGAAAGAATGACCCATTCTGTGGCTAGTATACAGCCTCTTTCCCAAACCACTGCTGTCATCACTAATGGGCTTGTGAACAAAGTGGCTGTGATGACAGGGTTGTGCACAGGTTCAGCAACAAGGCTTTCATTCAGCCAGGAAGACTTGGGCTGGACATACTGATGAGAGTTCAGTCTCTAGTCACAAAGAACAACCCTAAATCTGAATATAGCATCATTCTTTATGGAGATTATCTAGATACCTGGTGTCAAGTTGATTATATTAGACCACTTCCATCTTGGAAAGGCAATACTTTGTCCATATAAGAGCAAAAGCTTGCTCCGTATAGTTACCCGCCTTGACTACATACAGTGATTTTGCCACCATTCATGGAGTTAGATAATTTCATGTCCACTATTAATGTATGCACTTCACCACAAAAGTAGTATGAAAACAAGCTCATTTTGATGAGACATTAAGATATGTACAACCATCTAAAAATCAGATGACTTGCCAGAACCGTGGGCTGACTTGGTATGACTCAAGTGTAACACTGCCTGACTAACAGTACTTTATGTGGCTGGAATACAATCCTATACAAATCTAATATGCTCACTATCAGCATCTATTTGTGCTTTCTCATCAATGGCCAGAATTTCCAGTCTCAGGAAGTTAGTGGTGAGAATGAGAATAATACCACTGACTTTTCGCCCAAAATATGCAATGCTCCTAGAAATGTTTTGCTTCTTTACCTCACAACATTATTTCCTTCTATCCTAAAAGCCATAGCAAGGAATGTTTTCACCAAAAAGCACAAGAAGA
This sequence comes from Alexandromys fortis, assembly GCF_014885135.2. Taxonomy (NCBI): domain Eukaryota; kingdom Metazoa; phylum Chordata; class Mammalia; order Rodentia; family Cricetidae; genus Alexandromys; species Alexandromys fortis. The sequence continues at coordinate 1,529,449 of NW_026068079.1, read as the reverse complement.
ATTTTATTGAGCTATAAATTAAAGACACTTTCTGACATTTTAGTTTCCTGCCTTTAAATAAAAAAGAATAGGTAGTTGATATGTTGCCTATGGTGATTTTTCTGTTTCCAGTTGAAATTGAACTTTTGCTCCACGATAAAGGTTATGTAGAGTACATTTTAATATTATCATGTCCTGTGATTAAAACCAATGGGGATTACAAAGTCTAATTTAGGAAGGATTAATAATAGATTAAAGCATTCATATGTGAAGATTTAAACATCTCAACAGGAAAAGAGTCAGGAAGATGTGAGGAAAGATAGAGTGGGTGATAAAGCAAGTCATCATGAACACAAGCTAAAACCATATGACCAGACACAGAAATGGAGATTAAAATACCATATAAACTTTGTCTTATTTTGCTGTGAAGATGCTTATTATGAAGTCTATATGAGAACCGTATTACGTGAATGCCTTTGCTTCCGCCCCCCTTTTTTTTTTTTTACCTAATGTGAGTCTTATATCATAGTAAAATAACACTTTGTATTTATACCATGATGTTTAAATTTTAAGATAAGAAGAACAACTGGACTTCACATACACTTCCAGGAATATGGACAATATACTTTCAGGTGTTGAACTAGGAGCGGCGGGGCTGTGTCCCCACCACCCCGGCTGCTTGGCTAGCTCATGCCCGAAATAACAACACACAAACTGTATTCATTTAAAGACTGCTTGGCCCATTAACTCTAGCTCTTACAGGCTAATTCTCGCACCTGGACTAGCCCATTTCTAATAATGTGTGTAAGCACCCCAAGGTGCCCTTACCAGGAAGATTCTAGCCTATGTCCATCATGGTTCGGAGCTTCATCACGTGTGCCTCAGAGAGCAGAGCTATCGGGAGAGCGGAGCATGGCGTCTCTGCTCCAGAGAGCAGAGCTGTCAAGTCTCTCTGGGAGCAGAGCAGAGTCTGACCTCACTTCCTCTTCCTCCTGTTTACTCCTCCCACCTATCTTTTAACCTATCAGGGCCAGCCACGCAGTTTCTTTATTGCTCAACCAATGAAATCAACAGATTGATATGACACTCCCACATCATTCAGGTGTTCCTAAAACAGTTCCATCCTATTATATAACATGATGCTTTGCCATTGTTTTTATTTGGAGGTGAAGTTTGCTTCAAAGAGACAAGTCTGTATGCTAAGTTGACAGTGGACAAACATATAGGTTAATCTTTTGATTCTCTGGATGACCTATAGATAGCCTGAGCAAAGCAGATCCCTGCTAAGATGTGAGACTTCTCTTATATGAAACACAAGGTCTTACTCTATTCAAGCAAGAATGAATCCTCCAGCTTAAAGGCTCTGATGTCTGATGTTTTCTCTTTCCTTGATTATCCAGACAAATATAAGATCTTCCAAACTCTTGAACAAGTTTTGACTTTAAATTAGGACCATAGCAATGGCTTTCCCGTTCTCCAGCATTTTGACCTACAGCTAGAACTAAATCATTGACTGCCCTGAGTTCCTATATTGGACTCTGCAGATCTTGGGCTTGTCAGCCTTTATAATCCCATGAGTCAGTTCATTTAAACAAACAAACACACATTCTCTTGGTTCTGATTCTGTGGAGAATTCTGACTCATACATGTACCAAATTGAGGATTAATTTGAAAGTGGAAACTTTTAGCATAGTGCCTAGCAAAGTAAAGATGTCATTTTTGCTTTGCTTTCTAAGGAGGCATAGGAAGGTATGGAAAGAAATAAAATATAAAATACTTCTTCATGTAGGGGTGTAGGTGTAAGTTTTGTTAGTCATAAAACAGAAAAGCAAAAAAAAATATTTCCAGGAAGTTTTGCACACAGTAGTGAGAATTCTAGTTTCACCATTCTAAAACAATTGGATTATAGTCCACAAAATGGGTCTATTACAAATCAGAAAAGACCTTGTAGTCTTTAGCGTTGGAGGTGCCTAAGACTGAAGCATTTGTACCATGAAAATATTCAAACATATGCAACAGTTTAAAGAGATTCCAAATGACCACACCATTTTTGCCAACAAGATTTTATCAAGGTTTCCCCTGATATGGTTTGAACTTTCTTCTTTTTAAATTGTTTTCATTGAGTTATATATTTTCCCACTCCAATCCCTTTTTCTTTTCTCTCCCTTCAACTTCTTCCCTCTCCCATGGTCCCACTGCTCCCAATTTACTTAGGAGATCTTGTCTTTTTCTACTTCCCATGTAGATTAGATCCATATATATTTTTCTTAGGGTCATCTTTGTTGTCTAGGTTCTCTGGGATTGTGAATTGTAGACTAGTTTTTCTTTGATTTATGTCTAAAAGCCACTTATGAGTGAGTACATGTGATATTTGTCTTTCTGGGTCTGGGTTACCTCACTCATTATGGTGTTTTCTAGATCCATCCATTTGCCAACAAATTTCAAGATGTCATTTTTTTTTTCTGTTGTGTATCACTCCATTGTATAAATGGACCAAATTTTCCTTATTCATTTTTCAGTCGAGGGACATCTAGGTTGTTTCCAGGTTCTGGCTATGACAAATAATGCTGCTATGAACATAGTTGAACACATATCGTTGTGGTAAGATCGAGCATCTTTTGGATATATACCCAAAAGTGGTATCTCTGGGTCTTGAGGTAAGATGTTTCCTTATTTTCTGAAAAATCACCATACTGATATCCAAAGCAGCTGTACCAGTTTGCACTCTCACCAGCAATGAGGTAAAGGGAATACTCCCTCATGGTTTGAACTTTCGAAGGCCACTCCGCCTGACTTCATTAAGGTATTCTTACTAATGGAGCCAAGTCTGTCAGTGAGTTTAATCTCATTGTTCTACATTTTTGCAACAAATTGAGTCAATTCAATTTTACTTTGCCAGGTGTGTATTTATCTAAAGAATTTTTCTGTAAATCATACTTGTATTACCATGTCTGCTATAGTTTTTTGGGATTGTAGTCAATTTTAATATTTTATTAACACTAGCATCATAATAATGCTGAGGTTTTCAGTCCCCAATTTAGCATAGATGCACATTCATTCATCTATTTGTGGATTTAAGAATGTAAACAACTTTGGTCAAATCTACACTTAAGCATTTTGTGAATCTGATGGGATCATAAATGGCATCATTTACTTAATTTAACTTTTTATACTGTTTGTTTTGTGTTTTGATTATTATATGGTAAGGGGATTTTTTTGATCCAGTCTATTTGATGTTCTGTACGTTTCTTGTCCTTTCATAGGGATATCCTTCTTTAGGTTGGGAAAGTTTTCTTCTGTGATCTTGTTGAATATATTTTCTGTGCGTTTAAGCTGGAGTTCTTTTTCCTCTTCTACCCCTATTATTCTTAGGTTTGGCCTTTTCATGGTAACCCAGATTTTCTGGATGTTTTGTGTTAAGAATTTTTGGATTTAATATTTTCTTTGATCAATTAATCTATTTCCTCTATAGTATCTTCAGCACCTGAGATTCTTTCTTCTATCTTTTGTATTCTGTTGGTTATACTTGTCTCTGTAGTTCCTGTTTGTTTACCCATATTTTCCATATCCAGAATTTCCTCAGTTTGTGTTTTCTTTATTACCTCTATTTCAGTCTTCAAATCTTGAACAGTTTCCTTAGCCTGTTTGATATTTTTTTCTTGGTTTCCTTTGAGGAATTTATTAATTTCTTCTAATTTTTTGTTTGTCATTTCCTCCATTTCTTTAAGGGAGTTTTTCATTTTTTTTAAGGGTCTCCATGATTTTCATTAAGTTATGTTTAAAGTCATTTTCTTCTACTTCTTCTGGGTTAGGATGATCATGTCTTCCTGTTGTATGACCACTGAGTTCTAATGTTACCATACTGCTTTTTAGGTTGTTGGAGGAATTCTTGAATTGGCACCTACCCATCTCTTCCTTCAAAAGAGGCCAGCAGTGTCTTTGCATCTTGGTCCAATCCTTGTTGTGGCTGTCTGAGTGGGAGTTTTTCTTGGTCTGATCTGTACTGTCAATGTCTGTCTCGGAGTCTCTGAGGTCTCTATACGCCTCCTCTCTTGGTCTTCTCTCCTGGTTTGCTTTCTTAGTGATCTCTCTCAATCCCCTCAGTGTTGTAGCAAGCTCTTGTTTCCTCTTAAGTTCCTTCAGTATTGGGGCAAGCTGTGTTTCAGAGTTTCACTGAGGTTTCAGGAGGATAGACAAGCTTGGGCGTTGGGAGTTGCTAGTAGTTTAGATGGTGGCTGGATGGGTTTGGGTTTGGGGGTAATCCTAGCCACAGGAAACCCCCTGCTGTCTGGCTAGAAAAGCCAAGGGCATTGGAGAAGTGGCTTGGGGTTTTGTCCCACTGGAGAGGTGCTAGAGAGTGGGGCATGCCACTGTGTGGCTGTTCACTCAACTCGTAAGTCCCCTTAGTATCGCATAATTTAAATTTTTTAAAATTTGTGGTTATTATATAAACACAAAATCTATGTTTTATATTAATCTTGTACCTTACAAAAGTTTAAATCATTTATTTGTGAGTTTTATTATGATTTGGGAAAAGGGACGTTTATACTTAGAAAGTCATCTCTTGGTTCAGGCAATTTGTTTCTTCCTTTTCACACTAGGAATTTTAAAGTACTTTGTTTTCTTATTATGTTGGCTAGAATTTCAGTATAATATTAGAATTAGTGGTTAGAGCAAACATATCTTGCTTCAGATAGATTAGGGGAAAATCATCAGTCTTCCACCATTAAGTAGAAGGACTATATCATGTTGCTGTTTTTAAAAGGAGACACTTTGTTAGACTAGACTGAGGAAGTCCCCTTCTGATCTGTCTACCATGCTTTGAGCAGGAAGAGATGCTGGGTTTATATTATTCCTTGTTTTCCAGCTACTGAGATAGTTATCGTTTACCTTCACATTTTATTTATAGTATTGTACTGCAGGGTTATGGCATTAAAACCTATTTGCCTGTTAGTCAAGCTTGCTTTTATCTGCTTATTTGACTAAATTTAAGCATGTTTTGAAATGTTCAGCAGTATTCATTAAGGATATGCGTGTATTAGTTTTATTTCTTTTTTCTTAATTCCTGCAGTTTCCTGGACTCTCTCTCATTTTACTCTCTTTAGTTGTGGACTGGAATTTGTTAGCTTCTCTAGGATCACGAATTATAGGCTCAATGTCCTTTATTTATGGCTAGAATCCACTTATGAGTGAGTACATACCATATTCATCTTTTGGGGTCTGGGTTTTCTCACTCAGGATAGTGTTTTCTATTTCCATCCATTTGCATGCAAAATTGAAGATATCATTGTTTTTTTTTACTGCCGAGTAGTACTCTAATGCATATCTATATTCCACATTTTCTTTACCCATTCTTCCATTGAGGGGCATCTAGGTTATTTCCAGGTTCTGGCTATGCCCCATTAAAATCCCAACGAAATTCTTCACAGACTTTGAGAGAACAATAACCAACTTTATATGGAAAAACAAAAAAACCCAGGATAGCCAAAACAATCTTATACAATAAAGGAAATTCTGGAGGTATTACCCTCCCTGACTTCAAACTCTATTACAGAGCTACAGTAATGAAAACAGCTTGGTATTACCATAAAAACAGAGAAGTCTACCAATGGAATTGAATAGAAGACCAAGATATTAACCCACAAACCTATGAACACCTGATTTTCGACAAAGGAGCTAAAAGTATACAATGAAAGAAGGAAAGCATCTTCAACAAATGGTGCTGGCAGAACTGGGTGTAAACCTGTAGAAGAATGAAAATAGATCTATGTCTATCACCATGCACAAAACTCAAGTCCAAATGGATTAAAGACCTCAATATTAATCTGAACACACTGAAGAGAAAGTGAGAAGTAGTCTACAACACATGGGCACAGGAGACTACTTCCTAAGTATAACCCCAGTAGCACAGACAATAAGGGCAACATTGAATAAATGGGATCCCCTAAAACTGAGAAGTTTCTGTAAAGCAAAGGACACTGTCATTAAGACAAAAAGGCAACCTACTGACTGGGAGAAGATCTTCACCAAACCCGCAACAGACAAAGGTCTGATCTCCAAAATATATAAAGAACTCAAGAAACTAGACTTTAAAATGCTAAATAACACAATTAAAAAAATGGGGCACTGAACTGAACAGAGAATTCTCAACAGAAGAAGTTCAAATGGCCAAAAGACACTTAAGGTCATGCTCAACCTTTTTAGCGATCGGGGAAATGCAAATCACTTTGAGATACCATCTTACACCTGTCAGAATGGCTAAAATCAAAAACACCAATGATAGCCTTTGGTGGAGAGGATGTGGAGTAAGGGCAACACTCATCCATTGCTGGTGGGAATCCAAACTTGTGCAACCACTTTGGAAATCAGTGTGGTGGTTTCTCAGGAAATTTGGAATCAACCTACCCCAGGATCCAGCAATACAATGCTTGGGAATATACACAAGAGATGCCCTATCGTACTACAAAAGTATTTGTTCAACTATGTCTTTTTATTCTTTCAGCACACTTCTCTATAAATCTTCACACCCTATTATCATTTACTCAAAAGTCATCAAGTGAAGTCTTTCAGTGAGCCCTAGAAATGAACAGGGATAAATCTGACAAGAAGAAGGTTGAAAGACAGAATTTACTAAGACAGAAAACAGTGTGTGAAAATTGAAGGTGCCATACAAAGGCAAGATACCAAGAAGCAGTTTCAACTGGAATTGGCATGCATTTTCTGGGCAAGGTAGAAAGCTAGTGCAATGAAAACTATGGAATCTATGAGAGCCCTCCTAGCAATGTGGTACACAAAGGCTGAACCAACCATCTTCTGTAACTAGGCAAGGCCTCAAGTGGAGGGACTAGGACCAAGCCACCAAACCTTTGACCTACAGCTTTTCCTATCTGCAGAGTGTTCTGGGACCTCAGTCTAGCAGAGTCATCATCAAACAAATGAAAGAGACTTCACCTAGCAACTGATGGGAGCAGATGCAGATTCCCACTGCCACATATTCAGCAGAGCTCTGGGAGTCCTGTGGAGGAATCTCTCTTTGTACTGCCACTTCCCAAGTCATAAAATGGAGACTTATAAATTCTAAAAGATTGGCTTGACTCATATTTGGTTTCTAGCCATAAATAAAGGATATTGAGCCTATAATTCGTGATCCTAGAGAAGCTAAATAAGAACGTAAACCCAAAGAAAAACATATAGGCAACCTCCTGAATATTAACCTTCATCAGGCAATGAAAGGAGACAGAGACAGAGACCCACACTGGAGCACCGGACTGAAATCTCAAGGTCCAAATCAGAAGCAGAAGGAGAGAGAACACGAGCAAGGAACTCAGGACCGGGAGGGGTGCACCCACACACTGAGACAATGGGGATGTTCATCGGGAATTCACCAAGGCCAGCTGGCCCGGGTCTGAAAAAGCCTGGGATAAAAACCGGACTCGCTGAACATAGCAGACAATGAGGACTACTGAGAACTCAAGAACAATGGCACTAGGTTTTGATCCTACTGCATGAACTGGCTTTGTGGGAGCCTAGGCAGTTTGAATGCTCACCTTACTAGACCTGGATGGAGGTGGGTGGTCCTTGGACTTCCCACAGGTCAGGGAACCCTGATTTCTCTTTGGGCTGATGAGGGAGGGGGACTTGATTGGGGGAGGGGGAGGGAAATGGGAGGCGGTGGCAGGGAGGAGACAGAAATTTTTAATAAATGAAAGAAAGAAAGAAAGAAAGAAAGAAAGAAAGAAAGAAAGAAAGAAAGAAAGGAAGGAAGGAAGGAAGGAAGGAAGGAAGAAAGAAAGGAAAAGATTGGCCTTAGCTTAAACTTATTTTAACTAGCACTTATAACATTTATTTATTTATTTATTTATTTATTTATTTATTTATTCACCAGTGATCAACTAAATCATCGTTTGTGTGCACGAGGGATGGGCATGCAGAGACTTTTTGTTTCCTAAAAGTCTCCAGGTAGTTTGAAAGTGTAAAGGGAAGAGCAGTGAACTGAGCAATGATGAGATGACAGGAACTATCAAAGCCACGACGTCATCATGACCTGCAGACATATTTGTTAGTTAGACTTTACCTGGAGAGTTTTTGTGGCCACTGGGGAGTTCTAAGCAGAGCGGCAATGAAATCCCATTGGAATTTCACATACGGAGAAGCCAGTGCACAATGACTCAAGGGTGAACAAAGATGATGCCATCATAGGTGAAAGTAATAGACAGAGATGCAATAAGAAGATGCCTCTAGCCAGGTGGTGGTGGCGCATGCCTTTGATCCCAGCACTCGGGAGGCAGAGGCAGGCGGATCTCTGGGAGTTCGAGGCCAGCCTGGTCTACAAGAGCTAGTTCCAGGACAGGCACCAAAGCTACAGAGAAACCCTGTCTCGAAAAACCAAGAAGAAAAAAAAAGTTAAAAAAAAAAAAAAAAAAGAAGATGCCTCTAAAACGCTATAATTTAGTACAAAAGCTTAAGAAATGATTTTCAACAAGTACAGTTAAAAAAAAAAGACAGAAGTCAGGAATCATGTTCCAATTTTGGTTTTGATTTTACCATCCACCAAACAAAGCTACCAAAAAATAAGAGAATAAGATTATGGTAGACAGTAAGTTTGAGGTATTTTAAGTTAGAATGTTGCAAAAATGCTGGCAGAAATGAACAGGAGGAAAAGCAAGCCAACACACAACTCCCCCAAATGCTGAAGCCCTTAAGAACAGAGATCTGACCAGGGTCTATGGCACAAAATTTTCTCTGCAAATAGGTACCACCTAAAGACATGCATTTTCTGCTGTTATTGTCACGGTGATTTGTTCTTGTGTTCCTATTCTGTTCATTTTTTCTTATTTGCCTTCTTAAAATATTACTGAAAGAAAGAATGAGGTTTTTTTTAATGTGTTTGATTTAAGTTGTTGGACTTTTCTTTGTCATTTTTATTATTGTTTTCTTTGGATATAGAAACAAAACAAACGTATAGGTTTTATTATGTTTTGAAATTGTCAATGTACATGCTCCAGATGGAGATGGTTAGTCATTTAAAAAATATAAAGTGTGTTGCTTGCGGAGGTAGCAGAGAAAATGCTGAGGTCATGAACATAGCCACTCAATCTGGTCATGGTGGAAGGTACAGAGAGATTTCAAATATAAGAATTTGTTCTAGCAAATGTTTCCAAATAGAAGGGTTTATCCTTCTTTCTGTCTCCAACCCGATGTTTGTTTTTCTACATTATGAATACCATTAGCCATTGTGCAAGAGAATGCCACTGACTTGGTTTCTGCCTGTGGCCTAGGGTTTAGCAGCTCAACATTTCCACCGGAACTTCCTGAAGAGCTCTAGGAAACGCATGAGCAATGTCAGAGGGGTTGTAATGATGTGCACAGTTAAAGAACATGGCTCTGACAAAAATTCAGAGTGGAAGCAAAACATTCTGATATTTTGAAGAGATCTTAATCACATCGGATACTCTCATTTTACATACGGGAAGATTAAGACTTAATGAGGGGAAGTAACTTGCCTGGGGGTGTAGAGTTGAGATTAAAGCAGATTCATCTGTATCCAATGTTCTCCATTTCAAATTCATGAATTGGGAAGAATGGGCCCAAACTCCTGGCATCAATGCAGTGAAAAATCATATAAATGGGAGTTAATTGGCCTCACCTGAGCCTCCTATGGGGAAGGACAGAACAAGTCATTGGTATTGAAGTTAAACTACACTAAGTGTCACTCAAACTGACAGGAGTTTTCCTCTCATCATGGACTTGTTCGAAAGGAAGACATCATGCATGACTATGTTAGTTGTAGTAGTGTCTAATGTTAGTTTGGAAATGGAAAATTTAAGCCGATAAGTAAGGCTTAGTCACCTACTTGGTGGAACAGAGACACAGGAGGTCGGCCCTGCAGTCCCTTTCATGCTGAGCCACTGAGCATTTTTTCAACTAGTGGACTTCTTGAATTTCCTGAGAGAGGAAATAGTGCTAAAGGGAGGAACCCAGCCCTTCAGATGGAAAGAAAACATATGATCCCAGCACGTTTGTTTAGTCTTCCTGCAACTGAGATAGAGCAAAAAGCTCATTAATTTCAAATTGGTGATAATTTTGTACAGGGCCTAGTCTGGAGTTTACCTTTGTTTTATCTGGCTAAAAGGATTTGAAAAGCAAATTAATAGTGTAAACAGGATGGGAGGCATCAATATTTAACCTCTCTAAGAGAGCAAACTTTCTCCTACTATCTTTAAAACACCATTTATACAAGCAGAGTTGGCATGCTAGCTACAGATGGTGCTTATCTACTTATTATAGCAAGCTCCTATAATTTTAACCAAGAGACTTAGATTTAGCTTGGTTTGACCCAATATATGTATTTTTTGAAAAGTCAATTTGCATTTATTTCACAATCATGAAGCTTTTAAAAATATTGACACAAACAAAGACAGGTCTTGAGTGTCATAATTAGGTATACTTAAAAACCAATGACATCTATTAAAAATAAACATGAGATTTGTTTTGCATGTGGAGCATGATAAAGAACAGGTATGAATAAAAATAAATGCCCTAAACTCAACTTCCTATTCAATATATTATATATGTACATACATATATGCACATTACATATATGTACATATTCTGTTTTACATAAAATTTTATCTCTTTATTAATAAGGGATTCTCACAGAGATCTTACTGAATATGCACATAAATATGGAAGAGGGGACTGAGATTCAAGCCTGAGAATGGGTGTTAGTCCTGAGGCTCACATGGATAGGAAGACAAAGATTCTGGGGTTCCGAATAGAAAGCAAAAGCACACTTCAGCTTTCAGAACAGAGATCAATTTGTCACCTGCATTTGTTCTAAAAAGGAAACCCACCAACAGTCAGAGTACATAATTCCTACCTCTCTCTCAGACTCAAAGCTCATTTTGTCTGGATATGTCTTCAGAGAACCACCCAAAATAACATTTTGTCAGGTTTTTAGTCTTTAATCCTTGTATAACTAGCACCTAAGATGTTAACTATTACGTTCTCTATAAAACCATATCACTAGCTGGGCGGTGGTGGCACACGCCTTTAATTCCATGTTCGGGAAGCAGAGGCAAGTGGATGTCTGTGAGTTTGAGGCCAGTCTGGTCTGCAAGAGCTAGTTCCAGGACAGCCAGGGCTATTACACAGAGAAACCCTGTCTGGAAGAAACAAACAAACAAACAAAAACAAAACAAAACAAAAAACAAAAACCAAAAACAACCAACCAATCAACCAACCAACCAAACAAACAAACAAAAACAAAACAAAGTGAGAAAACAAAACAAAAACCAAGCAACCAACTGAGCTACCAAACAACCAAACAAAAAACAAAAAGCAAAACAATACCAAAAAAAAAAAAAACCAACTCATGTCATCAAGGATAAGATTATCAAATCCATGGAATTATAAAGGTTCTTATAAAGATGATCTTTCCTATAAAATCAGTCACAGCCTATAATAAAAAAGAGCCCATTGCTACTTTAAACTTACCTAATAACTAAAATTTAAGCAAAGGAAAGACCTTTTAAAAATATTTATTTTATGGAAATTATTTTCATATAATTTATTTTGATCATTTTCTTTTCCTCTTCCAGTTTCATAGATACAGAAAAAAAACAGAGATTTTTATAAGCCCTATTTAATAATAAAATAATACACCATGTGGAACTTTTTTCTTAACCTGTTATCTTGACTGCAATTGCCAAATTTCAATTCTTAGACATTAACCCAAGCTAGCTTGTGGAATCACGCTCATAGATTACTTGATTTCTGAGGTATAATTTACTCATGTTTACATCCAAAGAGCTTGAACTATTGTAGACATTCAACACAGGCTTAGTATTATTAAACAAATAAGGAAGACATGGACATACATAAGATTAAGATGGTTGGGAGAAAAAATAGCTCATTGACAAGCAGTCAGGATACTATCAGCTTCTCAAAGTTCTCCTGTAGGAATCTTCCTGTCAATGCAAAGACGGTATATTCATCAGTTGAATGGTTAACAATAGTTTTGCTTTTTTTTTTTAAATGAGTGGGTGCCAGTTTGATAGCAGACATAACCATACCTAGGATAGCTATTCCAAACTGTTTTAAGATAGATTTTTTACATTCCCTGACCACAAGGAGTGACCACATCAGCTGAAACAGGAACCATTACCAAGATCAGTTCTCACGTATTTCTTGATAAAACAAAATGAATATCTGAACAAGAAATGATTGTAGAATTGACTCTATTCTCTGCATCAATGTAAAATGTAATTAGTCTAAGAGAATTGGAGTAACTTCATTCCTCTTGCTGGTATTTGGATTATACTTATGTTTAATAATTATGGCCAAGGAAATATGCAAGTCCCCTTGCAAATTTGTGTGTGGGGGGGAAGGTTTCTTCATGCTTCTTACATATAGCATTTGTTATTGAAAGCAAATTCTGAATTATATATAGAACTCAATCAAATTGAAGCAATGCTATCTCTCTGTTATTATTATGACAAATGTCTCCCTCTCATATAGTGTTAATGTGTTGGGCTGTGTTAATGTAGACAGGCTGAAGTAAGCCAGGCTTAGAAACAAACTTATATAGTTAAGTCAGCCAAGGAGATCAATCAGAGAACACAAATCCTTGGATCATCAATGAGATGGGAAATTAAATAGCACAAAAGAAGTATAACTTTAGAGAAAAATGAATAGATATCTATAGATGATAAAGTTATATTATTATTATTATTATTATTATTATTTGAGTCAGACCTTCTGTCAATTGTAACTGAGAACACAGTAACATATATAAGGCTACTCACAGGTGTGTCACATACCCATACTGCTGTTCATCAAAAATGATGATTTAGTTTTGTAACTAGAACTTAGAAAGAAGGGAATTTTAGGTTAGGAGCAAAACTCCCAAGGATGTTGGTGTTGCCTTCCTGAGTCATGACCATGCTCAGTTTATGAAGAAACAGTAGCTGAAGAGCAAAGATAGTCAGCTGCTGAAGACAGGCGAGCACAGCCAAGAGTCACTAGATTCCCAAAGCTGACTGTGGCCTCACTGGGCAGGAGGGCAGTGAAGGGAGCACGTACTCTGTAAAATACTATTGGAAAGGCTTCTCTTTTCCTTTTCCCATCTACGTGCACTTCATTTTGTAAGTAAAACTGGATTTCAACTAGGGATTTTTTATTTTGTTAACTTATCTATTTTCCATTCTTTTTTGTTACTTTAAAAATAATACCAATCAAAATTCCCACTTCCTCCCCTCCTCCCACTTCCCTCCTACACCCTCTACCCACCCCCTCCAGTTTTAAGAGAAGGCAAAGCACCCTGCCTTGTGGGAAGTCCAAGCCCTCCCCCACTATATCCAGGCTTAGGAAGGTATGCATCCAAAGATAACAGGATCTCAAAAGACGCCCTGCTAGCTCAGTTGGTAGAGCATGAGACTCTTAATCTCAGGGTCATGGGTTCGTGCCCCATGTTGGGTGCCAAATGTATACAGCATAATAACCAGGCTAGCTTAGTATGAATCAGCAAATTTTAATGAAGGGATAGCTTACAACACCAGGGATCCAGCAATGAGCAGGAAATACAAAAAAAGGACCAGCGGGGCTCAAGCCCACCAGATTTATACATAAACATTAGCCCGAGGCAAACACGCCCCCATTGGGCGGAGTTTCCCCTACAAGGCAGAAGTGTGCCATTGTCATTGGTCCCTCAGTCTGTCCCAACTGTCAGCCATATTCAGAGGGACCAGTTTGTTCCCGTGCTCATTCATTCCCAGTTCAACTGGAGTTGGTGAGCTCCCATTAGATCAGGCACACTGTCTCAGTGTGTGAACTCCTCGTGGTCCTGACTTCCTTGCTCATATTCTCCCTCATTCCTCTCTTCAGCTGGACCTTGGGAGCTCAGTTCATTGCTCTGATGTGGATCTCTGTCTCTGTCTCCATCCACCAGATGAAGGTTGTATGGTGATATTCAAGATAGTCATCAGTCTGACAACAGGACAAGGCCAGTTCAGGCACCCTCTCCTCCACTGCCCAGGGTCCTAGCTGGGGTCATCCCCGTGGATTCCTGGGAACCCCTCCATCTTTATAAGCCAAGAAACCTAACAAAAATATTGAATAAGTACTCATAAAATGATTTAATAATTAAATTTAAGTTTTTGACTTTCCTTTTTAAGAACAAAGCAAAAATTAACCAAGAAAACAAATACTAACCTATGTAATATCCACCCTCTCCTTCTACCATCTATTATCTACAGTTACTTAGACTTAGGTCATTATCAACAAATTCAAAAGAATTGGCAGTAAAAATATAGCCAATCTACTCTGGAAGATGAATTCTCCTACTGTTCAGTGATCATGAATTGTAAAATGTTGCCCTCTGAGGTACCAACAACTGGTTTATTGATTCCCTGTACAGGACACCGAGACCATTAGCTATCAATAAGAAATATTTTTTGTATTGATATAGAAAAGTCTAGAGGTACGTTTAACTTTTAGTTTTCACAACTGAAGAGCTGTTACTGGAATACTGGGGCAGGAACAACAGTTCCCCCTAAATGCACTGTCCAACTAAAATAAGAATTTCTACTTCAAATATCAACAGGGTCACAAAGAGAAGCCCTGTCCTACAGAATACTTTACATGAATTAGAAGAACCCCACTCAGGGAGGGGAGAGGCATGGAGGGGAGCAGTGAAAAATGTAGAGCTCAATAGAAATCAATTAAAAAAAAAGGACCCCATTCTTAAGGATAGCAATAAATACACACACACACACACTGAGGTGTATTAGTTAGTGTTCTCAATGTGTTCACATAGAATTCATGTATATTTTATTTATTTTTATTTTTTTAATTTATTTATTTCTTTATTAATTAATTAAAGATTTCTGTCTCTTCCCCACCGCCGCCTCCCCTTCCCCCCCCCCCCCCAACCAAGTCCCCCTCCCTCCTCAGCCCAAAGAGCAATCAGGGTTCCCTGCCCTGTGGGAAGTCCAAGGACCACCCACCTCTATCCAGGTCTAGTAAGGTAAGCATCCAAACTGGAACTTTAAGATACCATCTTACACCTGTCAGAATAGCGAAAATAAAAAACACCAATGATAGCCTTTGCTGGAGAGGTTGTGGAGAAAGGGGTACACTTATCCATTGCTGGTGGGAATGCAAACTTGTGCAACCACTCTGGAAAGCAGTGTGGAGGTTTCTCAGGAAATTCGGGATCAATCTACCCATGGACCCAGCAATACCACTCTTGGGAATATACCCAAGAGAGGCCTTATCATACAACAAAAGTATATGCTCTACTATGTTCATAGCAGCATTGTTTGTAATAGCCAGAACCTGGAAACAACCTAGATGCCCTTCAATTGAAGAATGGATGAAGAAAGTATGGAATATATACATATTAGAGTATTACTCAGCAGTAAAAAACAAGGACTTCTTGAAGTTTGCAGGCAAATGGATGGAAATAGAAAACACTATCCTGAGTGAGGTAAGCCAGACCCAAAAAAGGAACATGGGATGTACTCACTCATATTTGGTTTCTAGCCATAAATAAAGGACATTGAGCCTATAATTCGGGTTCTTAGAGAAGCTAAATAAGAAGGAGAACCCAAAGAAAAACATATAGGCATCCTCCTGAATATTAACCTCCATGTATATTTTAAAGGTCATTTATTAGATTTTGTTGCACAATATAGACTTGGCAGTCCAATAATGGTAATGTGTAATCTGCTGAGACTGAGAATACAGAGGCTGCTCAGCTACATAGCTTCACTCATTAGAAGTATCAATATGGTGCTAATCGTCTAGAGGACTCCGAAAGAAGGGCCAAAGGAACTATGTCCTGGTGTCAGTGACAGATGGCAGTAACAGAGGCATCTATAGGGTGGATGCTTCTCCAGCGGAAAGTGAAGGTGGCCAGGCAAAAGCAATACTGCTTTTCTCTCAGTCTTCCTTGTAGTGTGGCTGCTCTGGACAAGCATCTCCCTGAGTTAATTGATCCTTTCAGGAAATAACCTCAAAGACACCCCACAACATCCCAGGCATCATATGTCTTAGCTAATCCCAGTCCAATCAAATTGACAAAGAAGATCAATCATCACAGTGGCTTTGGAGATTTTCCATTTAACACTTCATGCTTCCTTTTATTATAATTAAGAGCCAGGAATTAAATAATCTGTCTCCACTGTATGGCCCATTGTGAAGATCACCAAAATAGTTGAAAGTAGCTTAGTTTCCACTTAGATAACAGCCAATTAAACAATGGTGAGGAAGAGAAGCATACACTACTCAGAGATAATAAATACATGGGTTGTCATGCTTTAAGGTGAAGACATCCAGCCTGTACGTAGGGCTTAGCAGTTAATAGTGCATACTGCTTTTTTCAGAAAACCCGAGTTTGATTCCCAGCACGCACACCTGATCACCCACAACTCCCTATAACTCCAACTCCAGGATTATCCAAAACTTCTGGCCTCTGCAGGCACTACACACACACACACACACACACACACACACACACACACACACAAACACACACACGTGCATGTGCATGTACACACACACACATTTTAAAAAGTAGAGACAAATAATTAGGAAGTTTTCTAAAAATGAATACATGTTGTGATCTAGATATTTCATGACCCTAATTAGGAATGACCTGAATGATACTTTTAGCTGTCCCTGTGTATACCTGTGAAGTTTGTGTCTGTAATGCCTCCTTCCTTCTCTTTTATAATTACCATTGACATTTCCACTGAAAAAAATACATCTATACCATGGTAGAACTTTTGACTTTTAGACTTTTTTTTATCATGTGAAGACAGGTGTTGCAAGCTACCTATTTTAACTTTGTTTCCTTTAGAGTGAATTAACACAAGAATAGGAAATATTTAAGCTGATTCCTACTGAACTTGAATAGTTTTTAAGAGAATACCCACAAGTGCTCTACCTACTTCATTCCCACTGTATCTGCCCAGGTGTTCAGTTGATTGCTCTATTCTTAAGCAATTTCAATATCAGAATTAGGCACTGACCAAAAAGCTGTAGGAAGAAGGGAGTGGCTTGTTGGTTCCTTGCTGCCAGTTAGCTTAGACCCAAAATAATGACACAGAAACTGTATTAATTAAAACACTGCTTGGTCCATTAGCTCTAACTCATTCTTGGCTAACTCTTACATCTTAATTAAACCTATTTCTATTAATCTGTGCATCACCACATGGTCGTGGCCTACCAGCAAATTTCCAGGATGTCTGTCTCTGGCAGCTCCATGGATTCTCTCTGTTTAGGCCTGTCTTTATCCCAGCATTCAGTTCTGTCTTCACCACCTACCTAAGTTCTGCCGTGCTATAAGTCCAAAGCAGTTTCTTTCTTCATTAATGGTAACCCCACATCAGAGAGGAAGTTAGAATATTTGTGTTCTCATTTACTCTCTGCTCATAACTGATAACTTTGGTGATAGGAAGACATTTTTTCTCCACTTTTAGTCTGTCTCCTCATTTATAAAATATGAGAAAGGGATTAGGTCATTCATAAAGGCACTTTTAGATCTAAAGTCTAAAATTCTAGTTAATTTAAGAACTTCTTTGAAAGGTAAATTAAGCATCCAGTATAGCCAGAAGGTGGTGCTCCAGTACCATGATGATACACCATTAAGGAGTCACACAATACTGCCCCTGTGGGCACGATGGGCTTCCAAGAATCATACAAGGTCACTTCTAGACTCTCTGGTTGATTGAGTAAAGTTTCCTCCCTTATTATTCAACATATCTTTGTGTGTGTCTACAGTGGAGAGCCTTTGCTCTACCTCTGTAGGGAAAGACACACATTCCTACTCAAATGTTTCTCTGTTGGTCAGTACATAAATGTTGACATTGATTGGAGATGGTTGGTGGCATTACATACATGTAGAGATATGTCAGTGTGAGACAAACTGCTGCATTGTGTAGTCTTGATTTCTGGTACCAGCTCTGCCATTTGCTCACTGTTTAACTTCAGGAAATGATCCTGTAGTTTGCTTTAGTTACCTCCTCTGCAAATGATTACATTGGATGAGATCAGCAGTTACCAAATTTATATTTTGGCAAACAAAAGCAGTGGAAAAGAACCTTTTCTTAAATAAAGTTATAGATGAAATTCCCACATATAAATAGTTCTCCAAACTCTTTACATTATGAGTGACAGAAATTGAATTGAAACAAGCTTAGAAGTAAAACAGGAAATATATTGCCTTAAATAACTAGAAAATCTAAGTAGAAAAAAATATAACAATGTCAGACATGGCTGGTGGAGGGATCAAAAGCTGTCATCAGAGATCCACATCTCCATTTTCTATGTACCTATGTGGACTTGGCTCCATTCTCAAAGCGAACCTCAACATGTGGTGGCAAGATGACTAGAAATCAAGGGGGAGGAGAGCTCTGATCCCTCTCTGGTTCCCATCTCTGCATCAGTCACTAGGCAAATTCAAGGTAATGGTGTACTCCTGCGGTTAGAAAGATGAAGTGATGAGCGGTCCTTCTAGACAGTCCTGTCAGAATATCACAGAACCAGAAAGGGGACAGAACTGCTGAGAGAATGAAAGAAAGGATGTGAAACGAGGAAGAAAGATCAGTAATCACTAAAAGAGCAAAGGAGGCCAGAACTGCTCTTACTGGACATGAAAGATTTGTTTGTTTGTGGTTTTGGATTTGATCACACAACTATCTTCGATAACTACCTAGTTACTGAGCAGAACCCAAAGAAATGGACTAGGTTTTCTGCAAATGCTCTTGTAGTTTTTAAACCCTAGATCAGTAAACAACAAAGCAAGCTTAATCATATGACCAGTCCCTTTACTATACTAATTCCGTCACATCCTTATGCTCTTTGAGTTTGCTACTTAGAAAACAAACAGACTTTGCTGTCTCTGCTAGAGTGTTTTCTCATTGTCCAAAACATGTTGTAACCCCTTTAGGTTATTCACCGTCTTAACATAGGGTAGCAAACTCAGAGAGAACTCTATTATTCAGATGTAAAAAGCAGTAAGTATAGAAGTCAATTGTCAGAGGACTGATGTAAATTGTTATTTCTATGAGCATTCAATGAAATCACTTTGTCTAGCAGCTATTTTCATTGGAAGACACACATCCAGAAAATAAAAACTTTATTCTACATTCCAGGGTATCATTTTAGTAGTGGAGCCAAACCTCAAAGCCCAGCATGCTGCTTCCAAGCCCATTTTCTCTAATTTGTGCCTCTTCACTGAATATTTAAACCAACAATGATTAATGACAACAAATTTCAAATCATGCTGCTTTCCTTTTTAATTATTTCTGTGTATCCTCACCTTTAGTGATGGCATGGTCCTTTTTGTATAACAAGCACTATCCTAAGGACCCAGCGTAATCCCCCACTACACTATGATTTTCATTTTAAGTACCCAAACTTATATCTCTGGCCCCTCTTCTTGTTCCTAGTCTTTTTTCAAACAGTTCCCGTCTGGAGTAATACCCCTTTTCTGTTTTCCTTTCTGTCATTAACTCCCTACTTAAGATTTGATTCATGGGTCACACTTTTTGATGAATCCTGCAATATACCTTCTTCCTCAAAGTGGCCTAGGCCCTACCTAGAACCTGGGCATGTTCGTGGCATGTCTAGCTTATTTCTGTGATTATTTTACTGACTTGAAATGACCTTTTGAGTACCATTTGTGAGTGGCATGTTTTTGTTGTGTGCATGGTTTTTTGTTTGCTTTGCTTTGCTTTTAGGCCAGGCTGACCTGAAATAATATGTAACCTAGGACAGCCATAAGCTTGCTGCAATGCCCCTGATTCAGTCCCCTGAGTACTAAGATTACAGGTCTGAGCCACTGCACTGCCAGGCATTTTTAATAAATAAATTGTAATGATCTTAGACTTAGGGGTTTCTGAGACAAACAGCTTGTTTATTGGTTTGTTTGATTGGTTTTTGCGAACCTCAGAACACACAGACCTGTCTATATTAATGATTCTCTTCATTGAAGCCAAAGCAAGGATCCAGAATTATTCTCTATGCCATAACATTGTCATTACCCCTTGACTGAAGTTGGTCAATAAGTAGAAACCTTATTTACCAGAATACTCTATATGTCTATCAAAAGGTAAAGGTTCTGTATTACAGTATGTCCTACTGACATACTTCAGAGGACCCTTTAGAAGACCTTATGGTTACATTTTTGCACAATATGATAAATATTATTATCAGACAATGAATCTGCCAAAGCACATGTACTATGACATTTATCAAATTTCTTACCTTGCTAGCATTCTCAGTTTTAGTACTGATTATGCAGTGAAATATTGTGTTTCATTTGCCTGTATTATCATAGTGATAGCATGCCATCAGGTAGCTTTACACAGGGAAGTAATAACTAAGTTACATACGTTTATCACAGCACTAATTTCTCTCACTCATATTGTTCTATTTTTAAGTTTCTTGCAAGAGAGATGCCAGGGTACAATCCACCTTGGAATTTTCTATATCTTCCTCTAATTCTCTCTTCATTTGAAAAGTGTCTTGCCGGATATATGTGGTCTACTAAAAGAAGTGAAAATAAGACATATCAAAATTATCTTTCAAAGTTCTTCTAAAAATATTCTGTGTGAAATATGTATATTTGTGTGTATCTTCATAAAGAGAATGATAATGTTCTCATTCTCTCAAAGCCTGGCCTAAATAAAGTATTTCTTGAATTAGCAATTCAAGTGGTGGCTTTTAATTCTATAAGTGAAATAACTTAATAAATTCTAAATTGTATTTTAGCTTGATTCATTGCCCATTAGAGAAAATCTTTATGTGGTTTCACAGGTACCATTAACTGGGCCAAAAACATGTTTGTCAAGGTCATTGAATCTAGCGGGGAACGTAGTACAATCAGCTAGGTGCATACAATATCAAACCGCAGCCTAGGCTCCTCATCTTGTGCCCATAATCAGCGCATCTCTCAACTGTTGCCAGGGAAAACGTCTTGTTACAGTAAATGGTCATTAATATATAGACCCACACCGGGACAATGTGCAGGTAATGAAACACTGTTAAGTGTTCAAATCTAAATGAGACATCCATATCAAACCTCTTTCTCCCAAGGCTCAGAGCTCATCATGAAAGTGGAGTAAGAAAAATTGTAAGAACTACAGGTAGTATCTGTAGTAAACAATTTTTTTGCTGACCATAACAAAGTGGTTGCATACATGAATTCATAGCAACTGGGGTTGTATGAATAAGATCTTTGTAAGATCAAGCTAACTAAAACGTAAACATGAACTGGAGAGGGATCATGAAGTTCCACCCACATCTAAGGAGCTATTGGCAACTTATGGCTGCTTGAGGATGGAAAGTCAGTTTTATTCAGGAATGTGGCTTGTATTAGTCAGGGGACCATAGAGAGACAGAACTGACAGAAATGATGAGTGTATATTAAAGGGGGATTTATTAGAATGTCTTAGAGGCTGTGATCCAACTAATCTTGCAATTTTTGTCCCCCATTGGAAAGGCCACAAATCTAGTAGTTGTGTCTCTGAGGGTAGATGTCTCAGGACTCTTCACTATAGAATTGAATCTTGAAGAAGTAGTTCTAATACCAGTGAAAGAATGCCTCAACAGCAGGATGATGAACTTGCCAGCAAAAGTGAGGGTGAGAAATAACAAAAGCTTCTTTCTCGCATGTTCCTTTATGTGTGTTGTTATCAATAGGTATGACCCAAATTTAGTGTAAATCTTACCACTCCAAATGATACAATGAAGTAAAAATACCTCCATATATGCCAGTGACTTCTGTTTTAGTTAACTGCAGGTATAGTCAACCAAGATTAACCATCAAACAGCTCTTGAGAGGCTACCCATCTTCAAGTGGATGGTCCTATACCCATTTATACAAGCAGAACTAAATGAACTCAGTGATTATTATTTCCAATAATTCGTACATTTATCCAAAAATCTCCTTGAAAGTAAAGAAAGCATTCACACAAATCCCATTGGATGGAAAAGAACAGTTGCTAACTCCAGATGAGATAGGAGATTAATATCTAGACTATATAAAGATATGGAAAAACCATAAAATTAGCAAGCTGGTTAATGAACTAAGAAGTTCTCAAAAGAAGAAATATAAATGGTTAATAAATCTTTGAAAACAATGCTCAAAAACCTTTAACCATTAAAGGAATGCAAATTAAAATTGCCTTGAGAATTCTTCTTACTCCAGTCAGAAAGGCCATCATCAGGAGATAAATGACAGCAAACACTGCTGATCTAGGTAAAGAAGAATGCTAATGTAGTACCTTATGTAGTAGCTTATGATTCTAGTGCAAATGGAAACGGGTGCAGCCAGTCCTATGTCATTTGGATGTTTTTCATAAAAACTACATATAGAATATGATATGGTCAACCTCTATCAGTTATGGGTAGATATACAAAGGAATCCAATTCCACATAGTGGGAGGATACACACCTGTTTACTGTTGTGTAAACAATAGTTGAGAAATGGAGCCAGCCTAGCTTGTGAGTAACAGTAGATGAGTATATAAAGAAAATTCAGTTAATGTGCACAGTGAAATTTCTTCATCAGAAAACAAATGAAATGGTGAAATTTGAAAGAAAATAAATGGATCTGAAGATCATTATCTTTAATAAATAATCCTATCTTAGAAACAAGAGTATTTCTCTCACATGCAGGACCAATATTTAAGTGTGTGTGTGTGTATGAGTGTGTGTGTGAGTGTGTGTGTGTGTTAATTTATGGACAGGTCTTAAGAGTAGCAAATGCACCTAACAAAAGAAGAAGGAGGAGGAAGGAGAGGGATAAAAGAGAAGGTAATAGAATACATGTTACATGAAAGCAGAAAGAAGGATTGTTTGAAAGCAGAAATAGAACCACCAAGAGTTATTACAAAGTATATGGGTGGGAAGGAAGATATTTAAAGAGGATAATGAATAAAAATAAATTAAAATAACACACACATATATATATATACATGTCATATATAATATATAAACACATATATGAAAATTCTATAATGAAACTTATTCATCTGTATGCTAACCTAAACATTATTTTTTTTTAAATCCAAAATGTTAATATATGTTATGTCAAAAATGAACACTTAAAATGTGTTAAGTAAAAAATCAGACAAAATTTATCCTATGTATCATTCCATTCCCACAAAACATTCAGAATAATTCCAACAAAAACAAGATTAGTGGTTGCCAGGATCTGGTAGAAGAGACTGGGAAAATAAATGGGCATTCTCACTTGCTTTCTGCTGCTGTGGTAAAACACTGGCAAAAATCAAGCTATGGGAGGAAAGGATTGTTGTCGTCTTACAGACTTTAGTTCATCATTGAGGGATGTCAGAGCAGAAACTCAAGCAGGGACGGAACTCGAAGCAGGGGCCTTGGAAGACTGCTGCTTACTGGCTTGCCTCCTCTTGCCTGCTCTCTCAACTCTCTTAACCAGCCAAGCCCAACATTCCTAGGATTGTACCAATCACAGTGGTTTGAGTCTTCCTACATCAGTTAGCAATCTAGAAATGGTCCAAAGACATGCCCAGAGGACAACCTTTGCTTCCCAAGTCTGTCAAGATGACAACTAGCATCACAGTAAATCAGTTATTGTTCTTTGGATTGATGGAAATGAATGCAAAAATAAATTTAGAATTTATTTATTTTGTGTGTGTTTATGGGCTCACTCACATGTTTGCATGACACCGTGTTGGTTCAGTCCTTCTATTATTTAGGTTTAGAATCAAACTCAGTTTTTCAGGATTAATGACAAGTACCTTTGACTGCTAAGCTATTTTGTTATCAAGGAATTATAAATTAGATGAAAATTTATTACTATGTGAAATTCCCCTTAAAGTATTTTTTGAAAACTATTTATGTATTTTATCAAGAAACAAGTGAGATTATTATTTAAAGGTAATATTTAAAATTCTACTAACATTATAAAATAGTTAACTATATACTCATAATATACATAGAGACTATACTACAAGACTGCATTACTGGAAGTCATTAAAGGCCTACAAAATTGGAGAAATGTACAATATTCATGGATGAGACATGAATACTTCTTATACCCAGAGCCAAGTGGAGCTTGGAGAATCCTTCAGAAGAGGAATAGACAGAGACCCACATTGGAGCACCGGACTGAAATCTCAAGGTCCAAATCAGGAGCACCAGGAGAGAGAGCACGAGCAAGGGACTCAGGACCGCGAGGGGGGCACCCACACACTGAGACAATGGGGATGTCCTATCAGGAACTCACCAAGGCCAGCTGGCCTGGGTCTGAAAAAGCCTGGGTTAAAACTGGTCTCGCTGAATATAGCGGACAATGAGGACTACTGAGACCCCAAGAACAATGGCAATGGGTTTTTGATCCTACTGCACCTATTGGTTTTGTGGGAGCCTAGGCAGTTTGGATGCTCACCTTACTAGACCTGGATGGAGGTGGGTGGTCCTTGGACTTCCCACAGGGCAGGGAACCCTGATTGCTCTTTGGGCTGACGAGGGAGGGGGACTTGATTGGGGGAAGGGGAGGGAAAGGGGAGGCGGCTGTGGGGAAGAGAGAGAAATCTTTAATTAATTAATAAAGAAATAAATAAATTTAAAAAAAGAAGAGGAATAGAAAGAATTGTAGAGTCAGAGAGGTAGAGGACCTTACACAAACCAGAGAACCAACTGACCTGGGCTCATAGGCTCACAGAGACTGAACAGACAACCAGGGAACCTACATGGCACTGAACTAGGCCCTCCAAATATGTTTGAGATTTGTATAATATTATATTCTTGCTTAAAATAAATAAGTAAATAAATATTCTTGTGTAAAATAAATAAATAAAATTAATACTACTACTACTACTAAATTATAACATATTCCATAAAACAATTTTCCAAGTTTATGTTCCTTCAAGTCAAGCTTTGTCTGTCATTTGGAACTCTGAATCATAATGTTTGGGGACAAAGCTTTTAAGATTCTTAGTCGCTTTTTTAAAATTAATTAATTAATTTATTTATTAAAGATTTCTGTCTCTTCCCTGCCACCGCCTTCCATTTCCCACCCCCTCCCCCAATCAAGTCCTTCTGCACTTACTGGCTTTGTGGGAGCCTAGGCAGTTTGGATGCTCACCTTACTAGACCTGGATGGAGGTGGGTGGTCCTTGGACTTCCCATAGGGCAGGGTACCCTGATTGCTCTTAGTCGCTTTTATGGAAACTGTGAGGAAGATTTAAAGTCAAAACCACAAATATATGTGATGTCTCACAGTGGACCTCAGATCGCACGCAGCCTCACATTTTGCTCTCAATTCTTAGGGATTGATTTTCTCCAGCATTTGTTTCTTACTTTTATACTCACATCCTACTTGGAGTTGCAGAGCCTTAGGCACTTTTATTTCCAAACTTTGTATGTCTTGGGTTGAAAATAGCTTCTCTAAGCTCTGCTTGGAGATGAAATAGGTCTTGCTTTAATTGTGTCTCTATTCCCTTAATGAGCAGATAATCAATAGAGTCAATATTATTCCTGAAAATTCCCTTGGTGAGATCCACGAACTCATTGGCTTATATTTTATTTTCCTTAAAAGTTCCTCTCTACCACAGGCAGCAATGTTTCTATTCATCATACAGGCCATTTCTCAGCAGTCTCCAGCAGTAATTTCCACACTTCTCTGACACACTTTTCACTTTCTCCAACAAGAGTTCCTGACCACCCTCTGGCCTCTGTTTGTCATCCAGTATAAACACTAAAGCAAAGCTTTCTTTATATTTATAGACAACTAATCTATTCTTTCAGTTAAATATTGGTAGCAAACATCCTTCTTGATTTTCTGTGTTTTATGAATCATAAATAATTTTTGAATTTCTGATTTGGTTGTCAGCTGGTGGTTCTTATTCTTTATACAGCACACACTAGGTCTGTAGTGAAGATCTCAAATTGTAATACCCAAGGTAAGTCATCCAAATACGAGGAGATCACAGTGCTACTGGGGAGAGTCTGCTGGGGAGACTGCTAGATGACATCTGGAGAGTCTTAGTTCTTACCCATACTATCATCATCATCACCATCAGTAGCATCAACATCATCATCATCACCATCAGTAGCATCATCATCATCATCACCATCATCATCATCATCAATCAGTAGTCTAGTTCAAACTTAGATACATAGTTTCTCTGATTTAAACAAGAAACCTCTGAAGAGATAGACATAGATTGGGATAGAGTCTTTTCAATCACATTTTTTTGACCAAGGGCAACTCAGAAGATTAAACCAGGTTGAAATCTGAGAGAATTAGACACTTTTGATTTAAAGACTATCATGAAAGGTTTAGAGATACAAGGAATTTCTGAACCCATCTTTGGTGACAATCTATTGTGCTGTATTATCCTTTAAATTCTGAAATTTTTCTGACAGAAGTATTAATTTCCAACCCTTTATTTTTCCTTATTTTGACTTTTTTTTTCTATAGCACAACTACAGGAATTCCATGTGTGACATTTGGGAATTAATGGGATGTAAACTATGAAAAGATGACCCTGGCAAGTACTCATACTGAATGGGAGTGGATTATCTGGAACTCCCAGTAAGAAAATGCAATGTTTTCCCCCAAAGATTTTAGGATGAATATCATAGAAATGTTTAAACACATTACATTTCTTTTCTCCCATAGAATTCTTAATACTTTGTTGTACAGAATAAATATCTGTGATTCTATGGAAAAGTGGATTCCATTGGTAAAAGGCTCATCAGAGTCCTTGATGGCTAACATGTGACAGGAGTCATGATAAATGATATATGCCAAATCTCACATTCCTTTAAGATTAGAACCCCTTGTGTCAGCATCTTAAAAAATGAAGTTTCATGGGGTATGCACTGGTTTGTTCTGGTTTAGTTCAATGAATATCAAGAATTCGAGGTTCATACTGTTTGAATCACTTGCTAGTGCCAAGTAAGAGCAGAAATTTGGGCAAGTCTCTGGGTTAGTAACCCAAAGAAAACTCCATTGCTCTTCTCATGGCTGAGGTGTGAACACATACCACAAAAACACTATTTTTCATGCTACTTTAAGTTCCTTGATTTTTTTTATTCCATTCAACCACACCCAGCCCATTAAATAAGATTCTGAAATTGAGGGCTGATGTAAAAGGAGGCTCCTGGAAAATAACACCCAGTGAGCATCCATCACATTAGAATATCAACAATACTTTCCCTATGTTCAGAAACTCATCACATGATTAATAAGCACTATCAGGACTCTGTCCTTGCCACAGATCTCGTAGGACCATTTGATGGTTGTTTACTGGAGCTATTTTTTTATATTTTGCAGAAAAGAAGCACCCATATATGTTATAGAAATCTTTCATTGTACCAAAGCTATCCACTAGATAGTACATTCTTCCTCCATGAAAATGCACACAGTTGAGTACCTATATGTATTTTTCAGACAACCTAAGTTTTTTGGACACATTCTCCTTAACCAACTTGGAGTTCTGGTCCTGTGTAAAAATGTTCCACCCTTTCATATTTTCCAGACAGTGTCTAGCCAGGATGGAAACTAGCACAGACCTGGGTATTTGGCAAAGGAAATTACATGTGGACCTCTTAGAGCTAAGAGGTGATGTCACAGATTAAGATGAAGACTGTGTTGCCTGATGTCTTTATGGCTAGAAACTAGTGAGATGGTATAGACAGAGTATTAGCCTTGGTATGAGGAGATGTGGACTCCAGTTCTAGTATATTTACTGCCTGTCTGTTTGACTCTGAGAATACCACTTTACCACACTTTGTTAAGATTCCTCACAGTAGATCTAGATCTAACAATGTAAAAAGTTAATATTTAAATCAAATGAAAGGATTTCTTTACTAGGTAAGAGATATGTGGTCATCAACATCACTAAAATACAACCATGATTGGTCATAAAAAGAAATAGTTTTATTCTTGGACTAGATGGCCAATGATAGAACTGTTCTGTAGAAGAAACTGAAGATTTACTTAATTTTGCTTGATAGGATCATTCACTACTACAGACTATTGTAGTTTTTTAATACCTTTTTAAAATTATGTGAATGTGCGGAAGGCTCATTCCCATGAGCACAGGTGGTACTCAAGGAGGCTAAAAGTATTGGACACCCTAGAGTTAAAGTTATAAGCAGTTGTGAATTGCTCAACATGGATGTTGAGAAACAAATTCAGGTTATCAACAAAAGCAGTAAGTATATGTTTTCAGCTGCTCAGTAATACCTCCAGTATCTTATTTTATATGTTCAAAACATTTCTGGCTTCTTTGTACACAGTAGAAGAATGGGGTCCAGTTAGGAGGCCATACAAATCCATCTAGGTAAGAAGGGGTGGTAGCTTGGGTTATGCTGATGATATTCTGTATTTGGACAATGTAAGAATCATGCACAGGTTTATTGATGACAACTGTGAAATTATGCATCAAGGACTAAGTCTAAGAATCAAGTTTTAGCATTTAGAGTGGTTTCTTCTCTCCATATTGAGTGGAAAGCAGAGGCTGGGAATAGAATGTGTTCTATTTGTGATAGAAATGAGCACCCTTTTCTAAACATGTGCCTTGGAAAACTTGTAAGCATAAAAATCAAAGAGATTAAACATATGAATTTAGGTTTCAGAGAGGAAGTTTGGACTGAATATAATGATGAAGAATGACAACTATTTAGAATGGGAAGCTTCAGAGAAGGGCATTGTTGGAACTGACTCATGAAAGTGCCTAGGGTTCACAGACTGAGATGTAGAGAATGAATATGAAAGTGAAAATTATTAGAAATATAGAAAACTGGGTCAGACCTAGTGTTTGTGATCCCTTAGCATCCAAGCTAAGAGCACAGCATTTTTAATACCAACACAGTCTTCTCTATGGAGACATGGCTAGCCATTTCACATCAATGGACATTAGGTTCTAAGCAACAGACATTCAGCTAAGGTTGTTTGAGGCTAAAGAGCCAAACATACAAGTTATTCTTTTCCATCTCGTACTAGAGAAAAATCAAATTCCCTTCTTTCCCCCAGAATAACATTGAATAAATTAGTATTTGTCTTTTTCCATGTCTGGCAACCTAATCCATCATAATTTAGTTCAGACATCAGTGTCACAACCCAAGAGACAAGGATAGATTATAAGTAATTTAGAGGTTCCTTGTCATATTTAATTTGTCTTTGGCTGAAGATACCGAGTTGATTTTTAAACTTTTTATTTTAAGTCAGTTCCAAAAATAAGGCATGATGTCTTTTTTTGGATGTTGCCCAAAATGAGCATACTTCTAGCTCCATGGAAGCCCATGATTCATGTTGCTTTAGAGTTCATCATATCAGGATGCCTTTGAATTTCTCTACATGCAGTTTTCACCAAGTGGATCGTTGTCTGCGTCTATCTCTTCACTGTCTAGTTTGATATCTTTACTTCAGATTTATTATGTTACTTTCTATAATTCCAATATCAAGTTAGTGGCTTAGTGACCTAAATCAATGAAAATTTATTATTTTAAATAACAGATGAATGAGAGGTTGGTGTGGATATTAATAGGTTAAAATTAAGTTGGTAGAGACTGATTTTCAATTTAGAGATTCTAAGGAAGAGCTCGACTTGGTTCCGTGTGGCTATAATTAAGTTTGTCCCTTAACTGATTATGTGTTTGTGATTTAGACCTTTGGGTAGAGGTCAGGTTGTAGACATTTGAGAGGTAGAGACTAGTGAGAATGCCTTTGTTCACCTAAGCTCCTCAGTGGGTTTGTAGAATCCCAACCTCTTACTCCCTGTCTGTTTACTTCATCTCTTATCTCTGTTTTTGGTTCTCCCACCCTGATATATATTGAAAGATATTCATCAGAACTGAGCATATGCTAGGATCCTGCCTTGAATCTTGAGAAATATGAGCAAAATTGCTCATTTTCCTTATAAAATTCTTCTGGTCTCAGTTATTGTTATACTAAAAAGAAAGTAGTATGCATGTGATTGAGTACCCAACTCTTCTTTTTTGTTTAGAAATTTTTCATTTTACATACCAAATGCAGAGCCCCCTCCCTCCCTTTCTTCTGTTTCCACCTTCTTCCTTCCTACCCCCATCCACTCCTTAGAGGGATAAAGCCTCTCTTGGGGAGTTAACACAGTATGACAAACAAAGTTGAGGCAGGACCAAACCCAAGTCTCCTTTAGCTTGCTAAGAAGTGGGACCATTCCTCAGCATCTAGAGCTAAAACTGAAGACCATGTTATCAAATTCTTCCATATCACTATCTCTCCTGCTTCTTTCTCTGACTCAATTCTGATCAGGCCCACACTTCCTTTCTCTTTTATTCTGTGATTAGATCCTGTTCACCAGGTAACCCAGGCCATCTCTCCACCTCATGGACTTTCATCATATTGGCAATGATAATGCCACTCTTACATTCAAAGTAATCAATTCACGGGTTCTAAGGGAGTGGGGTTCTGTGTGGGATATTATTCTCCGTGGGACATTGAAAAAGAACAGCATGCTTTTACCCATGATACAACATCCTGATTCCAAAAGCAAGACTTCTGGCCTCATTTTTTTTCCACACTGAAAACAGAGCCATCATAAAAATGTATACAGTTCATATAAGAAGGCAGCTAGCTTGTAACCGCAGAATGGCATATCAGGAGTAAGAAAATCTCTGTGATACCATTACATAGATGTAGAGGCTTGTTCCTTCAATTTGAACTGTATGTCACTGACCAAATTGTATTGACTCTCTGAACCATGGTTTGCGAAAATATAAAGTCAAAAGTGCTGGGCCTACTTCTCAGTGAGTATTTAAGACATTGGTGAAACACAGAGCATACATGGTGTTCATCTGTATAAAATGCCCATGAGAGGGTGTCATGTGCCTCTGTGCAGTGCTCAGATGAGTAAACAGGCACTAGACATGTAGAGGAGGAAAACTGGGAGAAAGTTATGCAGTGGGATGTCAAACCCCAGGCCAGATTACACAATGCTATGAGCATTTATTTACAAGAACTAAATTCCACACCTGCTTTTGACAACATTCCATAAGAGGCTTTGGGATCCTGTGGCTTGATTTCCTTCCACCCAGGTATCCCACAGGAATTAGCAACTAAAAGAAAAGCATAATGGCCTCATCTGATGTGACAACTTTAGTCTTCCTCTGTCATCTGTAGTTCCCACATTCTTCTTGAACCTCTGACTTTACAACTAAATCAATGGCTGCTCACTTACTGCTAAATGCTTCCTGGACATTGAGCCGTTTTACATTTGCTTAGCAAAAATAGAGTCATCTAGCATCAATTGATGTAAAATAATTATTCACTTCATATCAGCCCCCCCCCCCCTAATCATCAATTTCCTGCTGCAAGTGGCAGACAATGCTGGGAGCCATTTGGATCATCATCCATTATCACCATGCTGGTCTTTTCCTATCTACAACCAAACCATGTTCCCCAGAGAAAACGGATAGAAATTCTAATGGTACATATTTAGGTATAAAGATTAAAATTCACACCATCTTCTTGTGAAAGTGAGATCTTACTATTATCTGATGATAAAATGTAAAATGTCTTTAAGTTTTTAATGACAACAGGACAAGTAAGAGTTATAAAATTTTTATTTTATGTATATGGGTACTTTCACTTGCACAAATGTTTGTGCAACTGTGTGGATACCTGGTGTCTCTTCAGGCCAGAAGAGGGCATTGAATCCCCAGGAAGCCGATGGCCCTGAATCAACACGCATGTGCTGGGTACCTGCTTTAAGTCCTCTTTAAGAGCAGTTCATGTTTGTAAGGATTGTTAGGGGCATCTCTCCAGTCACTAACAGATGCTGTTTAAAAAACCATATTTGTAACTGAGTTGTTTAATACACTTCTTTGAAAGTATTTTTTCTACTCCACTATCCTTAATAGGAAACTGTAGGTAAATAAATGGAATGTCCTACTAACATGAGTCCTTTAAAAGTAAATAGATGTTAGGTTTCTGAAAGACTAAGGTTAGTATTACTATATGATATTGCTTTATAATTCCTAGGTGTTTAGCCAAAGGAACCAAAGTTAAAAAAAAATAGTTACCTATAAACATATCTTTGCCAAGAGACAATGAGACAATTCTGAATAGCCAAGCTATGGAGTCACTACAGATGCCTGAGCTAAAGAATGGTCTGTTAATGTCCACTCTGCTCTTGGCACACAGCTGCTACTCACCAAACAACATCTTATTTATTTGTTTGTTTGTTTTTCATCCTGACTACAGTTTCTTCTCCCTCTTTTCCTCCCAGTTTCTGCCCACCAAGTCCCCTATGCCCCCGAATCCACTCCTCGTTCATTTCTATACAGAAAAGGGCAGGCCTCCCAGGGGTATGGGCAAAACATGACATAGCAAGCTGCAGTAAGACGAAGCACCTCCCCTCATAGTAAGGCTGAATAAGGCAACGCAATATGAGAAATAGGGTTCCAAAAGCCAGCAAAAGAGTCAGAGACATGCCCTGATGCCACTGTTTGGAATTCCACAAGAAGCTACATAACTGTAACATGTATGGAGAGGACCTAGGTCTGAAGAGATGGCTAGGTTCAAAAACAGTACCTTTTAAAGTGGAAATCGCTCCAACTCACTCTTGACTCTAGTATAGTACCATCTGCCAGGTGCTTGGAGAATGGGAATACTGACATCAGAAAGGTCTAAATTTAAATTCTACCTCATTCTGCAGCCATTTGGGCCAGGGGAAATCATTTTCTTTCTCTCTTTCTTTGTTTTGATATTTTAAATAAGATACAGGGGTGGATATTGTTTGAGAGAATGAATGACGTGTTAAGAAACGAGGCTATGGAGTCAGATAACAGCTCAAATACTGGCCCCTCTTAAAATTGTAGCTTAGAGAATATTCATTAATCTCACTGGGATAAACAAGGACTATGATCATAATACCTCGAGGTCATCATGGAAATCGGATAAGGACATGTACCATATGCATCTGAGTAGTGTAGGACTCCTGAGAGGAGCTCAGTGAATGCTGGTTCTATGAAGAGCAGGATGGATTCCTCATAATCCAATGGGGACTAAAATGAGTGAGAGGGCAAAGAAGGAAAAGGAAATCTGGGCAAACATTTCTCACATAGTACAACATAGATACAGCATCACAAGAGGCTCCTCCTCCAGTGCATTCTCTGAGCCCAGTGAAATTCCATGGTCAGAGGAGAAGCAGGATGGCAAAGGAGATTAGGATAATTGTTTTCTTTGGAAGCTGAAGAATCAAAGTTTGCCTCTGGCACCTCTATTACATCAACTTCAAACTCAGTCCCCAAATC
Source organism: Alexandromys fortis (assembly GCF_014885135.2). Taxonomy (NCBI): domain Eukaryota; kingdom Metazoa; phylum Chordata; class Mammalia; order Rodentia; family Cricetidae; genus Alexandromys; species Alexandromys fortis. The sequence continues at coordinate 1,496,170 of NW_026068079.1, read as the reverse complement.
CCACTGAAATGGTGAATAAAACTTAAAAGCCACAAGAGAAGAAAAGGGAGAATGGAGGATAGGAGCCAAAAGGCTTGAGGCTTCGGTTGGATCCCTTCCTGTCACTGCCTCAACCCGTCTGCACCCCGTGCCTCTGAGAGTTTGCTGTACCTTTTGAGTTAAATAGTTTTTCTCCCTGTGGTTTGTTGCAGCAGGCCTTTCTGTTTGGGTAAGTGTGAAGAAAGGGTACACATGTCAATTTACTGAGAGGAAAACTGTGGAGGAATAACTACTAGTCTTCAAACGCAATGGATACAAAACGTGGCCAAATTGCTTGCCACATCACTGCAATGGCCTGGGTAACTTGTGTGTTTTTCCGTCAGCTGAGGAGGAGTTAGAGTTCCAGAATGGAGCCCACAAGAGGTCAGAAATAGGACCATAGAGACTCTCCCAATACCTTACCCTTAATGTGTGGATTTCCTAGCTTCCATATCTATAAAGTGAATAGGAAGAGGATGCTTAAAACTTAGAGCATCATCATGCTTAATCAATTAACTTGCTTGTCTCTTTTTCTCCTCTTCAATCTTTTTTTCTTCTCCTTAAACTCTTTTCTTCTTCTGCCTCTTGTCATTTAAATCCTCATCCTATTTTATTTTATTATATTTTGAGACAAGGTTTTACTATGTTGCCCAAAATGGCCTGGAACTCATAATTCTCCTGCCTGCTGAGGCAATGACTTGGTAGGTGAAGTGCATTGTATCCAAACATGAAGACCTGAATTTGAATTCCTAGAAACCACACAGAACCAGGCATAGTAGCCCTTGTTTATAATGAAGTATTCATATATCTGGATAGGAGGCATAGAAAGAATATCAGGACATTTTCAGATCATCTCAAACAGAAGCAAACAACAAAGAGATTCCTTCTTAAATAAGGGGAGAGGTGAAAATCAACATCCAAGGTTGTCCTCTGACCCCTACATGACTTTTACATCCACTCTTTGGTACATTTAGGCCAATATTATCCATAATACATCACACGTACTCAAAGACAATAAATAAATAAAGTGCATACATATAAAAATAATATTCTTACAAGTAAGCTCTTCCTACCCTAATGCCATTTTTGTTAGGTTGCAAGACTAGACTGTGCTTTCTAGCCTCCTTCCTTCAACTAAAGCCTACACATTCATTGAGCATGTATACTGGTGACTCCAGAACCCAAGAATATGTATAATACATACTTCCTGTCCTTTCTTCTAAATAGCAGATGTTCTTAAAAGCATTTCATCTTGTTTGCACAGAACACTTTATCAAAGATGGTAGACTCTTTGCAAAGTGTCTTAGTTTGGGCTACTATTGCTATGATGAAACATTATGAACAAAAACAATATGTGAAAGAAAGGATTTATTTTTCTTACACTTCTGTCTTCATGTTCTATTGCTGTGAAGAGACACCACAAGCACTGCAACTCTTATAAAAGGAAGTATTTAATGGGAGCTCGCTTACAGTTCCAGTGGTTTAGTCCACTGTTACCATGTCAGGAAGCATGGTGATATGTAAGCAGACATGGTGCTGGAGAGGTTGGGAGTTTGACACCTGGGTCCACAGCAGCAGAAAAGAACAAGACACTTGGCCAGACTTGAGCATTAGAAACCCCGCATATCACTGCCAGTGACACAAGGCAATACCTTCTGATCCTTGTCAAGCAATGCCAGTCCCTAATGACCAAGCACTTAAACATATGAGCTTATGAGGTCTATTCCTATTTAACCCTCCACAACTTCCATATTCACAGTTCATCACTGAAGGAAGTCAGGACAGGAACTCAAGTAGTGAGAGAACCTGGAGACAGGAGCTGATGCAGAGGCCATGGAGGGTGTTGCTTACTGGCTTGCTCCCCATGGCTTGTTCAGCATGCTTTCTTTTAGACTCCAGGACTACCAGCCCAGGAGTGTCCCTACCTACAATGGACTGGGCCCTTGCCTATCAATCACCAATTAAGAACATACTCTGCATGCTTTTCTGCAGGCTGGTTTTATAGAGGCATTTTCTCAGTTGGGGTTCCCATTTCTCTAATGACTTTAGTCTGTGTCAAGTTGACAGAATTAGCCAGGACAAAAGGGAAACCTATCAGTTTCCATTGCTTATGAATGAGCCAGGTTCATGCTTGCCTGGGAAACTTTTCAAGTGAATGAGCAGAGATCTGGAGGAAAATTTACAAGCATGCTAGTTATATGTCCACTACTCACTCAGCATTCAAACAGCAGCTTCTCTAGAAAGAAAAGGAATGGCTTTGAATATTGAAGACACGAGTTTCTACTTAGTAATGAATATTAATAAAACTAATAACAACAAAAGCAAGACTAATCTATAGACTTCAGAGAGTATGTGTGAGTTGAAGCAGGCTATATATATATATATACATATATATATATGTATATATATATATAGTCACTATGTAAACAATTTCTGAGTGTAATCTCATTAAGTAAGAATTGAGATTTTTTACCCCATTTTCCAGATGGGTAAAATGAAGCTTGGTATGAACTTAACACACTTAATGGGCCTAAGCTGGAAGATTTACAAACTCACATTACAAATTCACTATGACTGTGAGGAAGTCTTGAGTCATTGGCTGTGTTTTCAGCCATTCTTACATCTTTAAACAATGCAGAGAGTTATAGAAAATTCCCTTTAGCAGTCATGCTAGGAGTCCATTCTTCCAGTGCTGGGAAAGAACATGAGAGGCTTCAAGGATCCAGCCCTGCAATCCGTTGATTATTTATAGGAGATATTCCCAAAGGGGGTGGCTCCATATTCTGCCTTGCAGATTGCAGAAAAAGATAAATAACACATTCCTCATTCTCTTTCTCGCTAGGGAAATTGGGGGTTGTGTTTACATCGCTTCCTTGGTATTTATCCTCCTGCTGGCTGTTCCATCCCCTCTATTTTATGTTGTTATTTTACTTCCATTAGGGGAGCAGAAAAAACATGAGAAGCCATTCTGATCCACCCGAATCCTCAGAGGGCACGACTCGGTCAAAGTCAGAATCTTCTCCCTTGTAATTTTCCCTACAAACATCTCATTCAAGAGGCATTTTTCTTCTTCTGAATACTAATGTCCCAGTGATGATAAAAATCACAAAACTCTCCTCCCCCTCCAAAGCAAAGCAGAAAGAAAAAAATTAAAAAAAAAAAACAAGGGAACAGAAAATCAATTGCATGCTTGATTCATTTCATGTTTTCATCCTCCCAGATTTGCTTCCCATGCTCCTGGGAATTGCCTAGTTAGCATTTAGGAAGGGCCAGCTGGGTCACTACAGATGTCATGTGGCATTCCTGTGTTCTGTAGCTTTTCTTCTTCGGGAAGGGCTGTGCTCTGTTAGAAAACCTTTCAGGCATATGAGCCCCCATTCCTACCTACTGGGTTCAAAGGGACATTGATGAAGTCGATTTTTTTGGGAGACTTAAAACATTGCTATTTTTTCAGTGATTTTTCCAGGAGTGGAAGTTTTCTTCCAAGAACACCCTGTATTTGATCTAAACAAGTCTGATAATTTGATTCCTCATTTGGTTACATCTTATTTACTGTTATATTTTTATTTTCAATAAAAGCCATATACTGAACAGCCTCATACTAAGTCTATCACATGTTTCTCTACGTCATTTAAAAAAAGACGAAAGGACATTGAAGTCCAGTCATCTTACTTAATTTGCCATGGAAAAGAAGATACCGAGGTTTAGAAAATTATGTAGACTGGTATACATGACATACACTCTAATAACCCTGTTACTTAATAACTTAAGTAACCCTGTTACTTACAACTCTGTTACTATGGAAACTGTGGCAAGGAGCTCGCTTGTTCAAGGGTAGCCTGGGCAACAGATTGCAGATCCATTCTGTGAAAAGTTATGTGTAGTAGTAACTGGAAGAACTTCAGACATCTTTGTAATTCATTGCTACAGATTTACTTTTCTAGAAAAGCTGTAGAAGACAGGGTCCTCTGGCTTACATTACTAGATTGTAAAATAGCTTGAGGGCGTATTTATAAGTACATAGTTGCGCAAACAAAAGCACGAACTTCTCAAAACACTACTTTGCCCTCTACTGTGTTTGTACACCATTTGCTAGTGCTGAGCCTTGGGCCAATTTCCGCAAAGCAGGATCTTTAAGGCAGAAATCTTTCACAGGTGTTTGAAGGATATTTCCATAAAAGATCAACAAGAAGAAAGCAGGCAATGGATTGACAACCCAGTCATGCTGTGACTATATGCCATCTCCCTTTTACCCTTTCTGTTCATTCCACAAGAAATTCTAGAGTGTGTTCTCCCTCAGTCTGCCCTGATCCAGTGCAGATGACTTGATCTTCCATACCCTGCATCTGAGCCGACATTGGCAAGGGTCACCTGGGCAGAAAGTAAGCCCCTGTGTATTACTGACTCCTCCCTCATGGTTGGTTGTATAGTGGAGTAAGTAAGATGGGCCAATGAGGATACAAATGGGTGATTCTAGAGTTTGTATGTGTCATGAATTTTCAACTTGTTTCTTTAGTTTTAAAATGGGAGAGTTGTATTTTATAGTTTTGAATGTTATAATTTCCCTGTAAGCAAATCTTTAATTTTTGATATTATAATAAAATTACATCAACCCTTCTTCTCTTTCTTCCCTCCAAGTCCTCCTATCCTTGTAATTCTAAAACGTACATTCCTAAATATCCTTAAATGAAATAATATTCTTTAAACATGGATTTTCATTTTTCCTAGTAACGTATCTTATATACTTCTTGCAGTCATAGAAGGAGCTGGGGAACATTCATCAAAGAAAGGAATTTTGATTAAATGAGTATTGACCAGTTCCTTGATTAGAGTTATATTTATCACTATCATGCTAGCCTCCTAATGATATCATAGAAATCTATTATTACAATGGGCATGAGCTACCCACCACTACACTACAATGTTGGGGAAATGCCTATGAGTACAGAGAGTATAAAATTCTCTTAACAAAATATAATGCATAAATATATTAACCTATTTTCTTAACAAAGAAATTGGCAGATCACATATTAGCCAAGATCAACTACTCATGTCTCAGTCTTCATACAGAACCTGATTGCTATGAAAGATACCTCTGCTAACAAGGGAAATTTCCACATGGATGTGACGTCACACGTTCTCTTGGTTTTGTCTCTTATTTATTTATTGATTCAAGAACCTCATTCTCTTTCTTATCTTATTAATTTTCCTTTCTGCTTTTATTTAAAATAAAATTTTTTCTCAGAAGATATATCTTTATTACAGTTTTCTTTCCCTCTGTACCTTCCCCACTACCCTGCCCATCTGAATGCATCCCTTTGATATTTCTCATTAGAAAAAACAAGCTTCTGAATGATAATAATAAAACATAATATAATCAGATAAAATAAGAACTATTATGTTGAAATAGGACAAACAAACAAAAGACAAGGCCAAGAAACACAGATATAGAATCAGAGACCCATTTCTTTTCTTTTTCTTTTTTTTTATTTATTAAAGATTTCTGTCTCTTCCCCACCGCCGCCTCCCCTTTCCCTCCCCCTCCCCCAATCAAGTCTCCCTCCCTCGTCAGCCCAAAGAGCATTCAGTGTTCTCTGCCCTGTGGGAAGTCCAAGGACCACTCTCCTTCATCCAGGTCTAGTAAGGTGAGCATCCAAACTGCCTAGGCTCCCACAAAGCCAATATGTGCAGTAGGATCAAAAACCCATTGCCATTGTTCTTGAGGTCTCAGTAGTCCTCATTGTCCGCTATGTTCTGTGAGACTGGTTTTAACCCAGGCTTTTTGAGACCCAGGACAGCTGGTCTTGGTGAGTTCCCGATAGAACATCCCTATTGTCTCAGTGTGTGGGTGCACCCCTTGCGGTCCTGAGTTCCTTGCTCGTGCTCTCTCTCAGATTCATTGTACACCCGCCGAGTACAGGAATATTCTCCTGCTCAGTGATGCACGATGTGAATGGATATCTTTTTGAAACCCATTTCTTATATACTCAAGAATCTCAGGAAAAAGTTAAACTGGAAGCCATGGCATACATGTAAAGGTCATGCCAGGCTAAAAAAAAAAGGCAGAAAAGTTAAAATTTTATAATAAAATCAAGTAAATTAGATTAAACTTCCCTCTCTTTATATATTTTTTAAAAAGGCCTGACACAGAACTTTAAGACAAGGAACCTCCAAGCTGCCATTGAGTTCATTTTCTGCTGGCCATCTACTGCTGGACACGTGGCCTACCCTTAAGAGCAGTTTGTTCCCCTGTGATACTACCCTGAATAAAACTAGTTGAATCTGGTTATCTATTGGAGATTACTTTCAGCTTAGGGATGGTGGCTTGTGTCCACTTCTTTCAGCTCTACTACACCATCTGGTGCAGACTTCTTCAGGCCCTGGGCATGCTGCCTCAGTCTCTATGAGTTTATATGTTGTTAATTCTATCAATTTATATTAGAGAGTCTTTTTCTCTGGGTGTCTTCCATCACTTCTGGCTCTGATACTGTTTCTGTCTCCTTTTCTGCAGGGTGCTCTGAGCCCCAAGGAGAGGGATACAATGGAGGCATCCCATTTCGCGCTGAATGTTCCAAGATCTCTCACTCTGCATATTTTCTGTCTGTGAGTCTCTGCATTTACTCCCATCCATTGAAGAAGGAGGCTTCTCCAATCATAGCTGAGCAAGGCACTAGTATATGATTCATTTTACTGCTATGTTCTTTTAGTAGAACAGTAGTATTCGATCTTATCTTAGGTTCTCTAGGCTGTCTAGCATTCAGGTTTTTCCCCTTCTGTCTCCCAGTCTTCTTAGAGGAATAGCTAAGCAATAGCATGTCTACTAAGAAAGAAGCTTGATGTAAACCTGCATATCATGTGGGTTTGATGATTTAATTCCTAAAACTTCCATTTAACATGAATACCCAAGCTGTGAAAGCAATACAAAATGTTTTGCTAATTGAAAGAAGACAGCCATAAAAGTATATACTGAGTGATACTATTTTGTGAAATATTCCCAGAAGGGAAACAGACATAAAGTATATTAGTGGGTTGGAAAAGAATGGGTAATGGATTCTAGTGGCAACAAGGCTTCCTTGAGCAGGATAAACATATCACAAAATCAAATTATGGACATCACTGTGTAAGTCTACAAATATACTATGAATAGTTGAACTCTACACTTTAAACAAGTAAACTTTATGGCATATAAATTTTATCTGAATAAAACTGCTACAAATTGCCAATGAGTCCCCAGTGTCTCTAGTATAGAGGCAAATCAAATCTTCCCAGGAGGTGCACACTTTCATCCCAAGTCCCTCTGCATTCTGCCAGATAAAATCTAAGAGATGAGATCACAGTATTTAATTACAAAGCACACAATAAAATAATTCAACAGGACTGAGAGTCAACAGCTGTACCAAACAGAAGGTTTGAAGTCTCAAGATCTTTACTTTGATTCTATCAATGGCTCAAACTTCTAAAAGCATGTCTAACTGATTGAGTAGTAGAAGAGATGGCCTCACGTATACGATTTGAAATCAAGTGAAATAAATGACACATTTTTAATTTCTGTATCAATTAAACATCTAATAGTTTTCAATTTCTCAGTTCTAGTTTTTTCCATTGGAAAAATGTTTTGTCATGAATGTCATTTAAATTGCAAGTGTGACAGAAAGAGTTTTTTCTTGTAAATAATTGTTATATTTTATATTAAATCTGAAGTCAAATACTTCAGTGTAGTTGCGAAGGCACCTTCTAGAAGTATCTGCCTAGACTGGAAACTTTCTATGTGATCTTCAGTAAGTTATTTTCTTTTCACTGAGCATCCATTTTTCTCTTGAAGGCCTCAGAGGCTTGTTATAAAAATTGCAACACCTATCTCATAGTAGGTGCTCAAAATTCATAACTTCTGCTGTTACAAAATTACACAAAAATGTCTTTCAAATATGAGCACTAACTCCCTTATTGAATGTGTTTTCAAATGTGTTGAGCAAGTGTCTTTAAAATAGGGCACAGTGTGGCATCTGTTTTTGTACTGTGATGGGAAAGTTAATTATTCAAGTTATGACAAGACAGGACTGCACTTGCATGTTCTCTTAAGAGATAAAATAAACATGAAGCAAAGTTGTTTTCTTGTCATTTAAAGATCACTTCCAGCAGCAGAAACACAGATAATACCATGATGCTGATGCTTTAAGATTCCCTCAAAGGCAAACATACTTGATATGACCAAAAGCCTACTACAGTGGCTACAGGGCAAACCTCAAGCTGTCCAGACAAGTCTTTAGGACATCATGGGTATGCCACTACTCCCGATCTCTAAATGGTTAGCATCTCACAGAGGCTTTCTACCAATTACCACATTACTCTCATCTGGTGCCAAGAATGTGTTGGAAAAGCCAACAGGAAATGAAAACTAGCCAGATTGAGACATTTTCTCATGTATTTTGTTTTCCAATGTATATTTTCATTGATTCTTTGGTGTTCTTCAGACAGGAATGGACCACAGCAGCCTCAGACAATGGAGTCCTGAACTTGGCCAAGTTTTTCTTTGCATTTGCTGGTCAAAATGGTTCAGATTCCCATGAGTGAATATCATAGCCATGAAATTTTCTCATCGGCAGTTCTTCTTTGTACTTATGAGAAATCCACGGGGGAAAGGTGGTGGGAAAATACAGTTTGTGTTATATTATTTGTGGGATAGAGGTTTTGGAACATCAGTGGACACTTTCAGGTCTTCTTTTGCTATCTATGAAATCGGATCACTGTCTACTTAGAAGATCAAAGTTATTTTCCCTTGAGAAGATGATTATTCTTGTCTTCTCTCTCACTAGGGAGATGAAGCAACCAGCATTCATCTTTTTTGGCTTATGACATTCCCAACACTAGCTTGTCTGCAATTTGAGTGATAGGCTAAGAAATAAGATCATTGAGTCATTTGTATTACAATCTCTACTTCTATTTATTTCAACAAACATTTTTTATTTAGTAATTTAGAAGTAAATTACTAAATATTGAATGATATTATTGTTTCTCTAGAACTGAGAAAAGGTTCTTCAAAACCCCAATATAAAGAGTTGGGATTGAAGTTCAACAACAGAATATGTACTTCTTATTAATAAGGCTTTGGTTTCAGTCTTTAGTAACAGACAAGCAAACAGTTCTTATGAAACATGCCAACATACTACTTAAGTTAAACATGCTACTTTTCAGTTTTGCAAATAACTGTAGAGACAAGATGTGCAATATTTGAACGTCTGTAGAGAAAGAGAAAGAGAATCTGTTTTCAAATAATTGAATGAGTCCCATCCCTGCTATATAGGGTAATCTGCTCTATTAAAATCTACTGACTTAAATGTTTATCATATTTAAAAACACATCTTCATGGAAATATCTAGACTGGTATGTATCCTAGGCATAAGGACCAATTACACTGACCATCTGAAGCCCAAACACTGGAGAGGGAGAGGATTGAGAAGCAGGAAGGGGTGAATGTAGAAATTATGACAGAACTAATTTATCTTTTAAGTTCAGCTATTGTGTTGGGTTGCTTAGGCACTTCTTTGAAGCCTTCGCCTGGTATGGAGGGCATGGAGGGCATATGCTCTTTGATTCCTAGTGTCCAAAATGCAGTTTCTAAATGTGGTTTGGTTGTAGAGTTTACCAATAGCCCAGAAAAGACCAAGAACCAGTCCAGATTCAAAGCTTCTAAAGAAGATACCTTTACTAGCTGCAAGTATCCTGAAGTAGCTGTTTGGTTTTCATGAACGTGCCAGACTAAAGCTGAACTGCTGTATTTAGTGGATGTTACAGAGAAAAGGAACATAGCATCATATGGGGATGGCTCTAAGAAATACCCAGGGCACCTCCAAAATATGGGAGCCTGTGTTGCTGAATCCCTTTGGGCACTGGCCAATCCAAGTTCATTATCACAGGATGCACGTCCCTCTGAAAGCATACAGAACATTTGGCTTTATGCTCTACATTTTCCAGTCAGGATCGTTTCATTGCTTGCTGATGGTTTTCTCACACTCCTATCAGAACAAAACTGCATAGTGCTGTGTTGTGGGGCACATTCTTTCATTTGGTGCTGGAGTTCTTATTCCACAGGCCTGGATTGTGGAGTAGAACCAGGTTCGTCAGGCTGCAGCATGGGAGAAAGAGAGCTATGGTTAAACCTTAGTGGAGAGACACAATAAGGGTTCTTTACTCAGATGTCCAAGTTGTCACAGGCCCCACTGATCTCCTCTATTCTGTCTCAGACCCTCAGGAAGTTTACAGCTCTCAATCTCATTTTCCTGTCTGAAAACCAAATAGGTTTCCCAACAAATGTTAATTTTTAAGTTCTTTTGAGATTTTTACATTTGGTAACATTCATTATAAGTTATCTTCAAAAATCTTACACATTATTAAAATATAATATAAAAATATTAAAAGCCTTTGCTGTATATGAATTATAAGATGATTTTCTGAATAGGAACACAATTGTAAGATTATTACTTCCTCGAGAAAGCCTGTACATTGCTCAATTCCAGGCTCCTAAGAAATATCGCTGATTTTTTTTTACCTATTATTTAAAGTAAACACATTCAAGAACACATGCCACCTTTCCCCAATTAAAAGGCATTTAGAGGTAAATTTGTTTTCCCTTGGTATTAATCCAATAGAAAAACAGTTCCTAAATAGTCCCATTAGATGATTCTAAAGGCACGTACTCTATTATCCTGGGCTATTTGTCTTCCTGTGCTTTGCATGTGAGCGCCATGCATCCCTGTGACGTTATAGGTTTGAAATTCTTATTTGTAAGGTACAATTACAAAGACATGGACAATGGAAAGCATCTGCTGTGCTTTCTGGTGCTAGCAGGCCCCTGCATCATGATCCTTTCTGTTTCTGGACAATTAGCAGGAACTGGAGACAAAAGTGTTGCACCTTGGACTGAGATCCTCTCCTTGGTAGAGAATGAATGAGATGTTCAGAGAGGAATGCCCTCTTCTTGACCCCGTGTGTCTTCACTCTGATTAGTGTCACCTAGCCCTCTCCAGACATGAGTGACAGAAATCACAACTGGATGGATGCAGGAATGCCTATTTATTTTGCTAGTGCTTGAATCATGTTTTGAGCCAATGCAAATAAAGATCAACTCTGTGATTCCATGAGGTAGGAGGAAGATGTAAAAGAAAAGAGCTTTCCATACCCTGAGTTTCTGAAATGAGCTCGGGTTCAGGTACCCAAGAAACCTACAGATCTGTAGTGTAGTTGTTGCAGCCCTACCAAGTATCTGAGAGCTGAGCACACAGAGATAGATAGTGCTGGAAGGTCCTCCACATGTCTACTCCACATTTTTACTGTGAGCTGTGGCCCAGAGAAATGGGCTAGCCTGATATTAATCATCAAACCTATTATTCACTGTTTGTAAACCACCGTAGATGCCATTCACAAAGACAGACTCCATCTTCACAAAATGTGAGGCTGGAGCTATACAATTAAAAGCTGAACCCCCTGCTAAAAATTCAGTTCTGATTTACCATCAAAGGTTAGTGTTTCTAAGGGGTGGAAACAGACATACAAGGCAAATGCATATACGGGGTAAAAAAAGGTAATTCTATGCTACAGCTGTTTGAATGTTAATTGACCTCCATAATCTCATAAGGATTGACTCTTTTAAGAGGTGTGGCTTTATTGGAGAGGGTATGTCCTTGTTGGAGGAAGTGTGTCACTATGGGAGTGGGCTTTGAGGTTTCCCAAGATCAGGCTACTCTCCACTGTCCCAGTTGACTTCCTGTTGCTTGCTAGATGTCCGACTCTGAGCTAGTCCTCCAGCACCGTATCTGCACCTGTTGCCATGCTCCCCACCATGAGGACGATGGACTGAACTATAAGTGAGACACCCCAATTAAACGTTTTTCAGTTATGAGTTGTTTTGACCATGGTGTCTCTTTACAGCAATAGAAACCCAAAGACATATCCTAATATGTCTAGATTTTAGGAGAAAATTTAATCTGATGATTAGGTTTTACACCTATAAAGTATATGTGACAACAACCTCTCTTAGATTAGCTGAAAGAGTTAGTAAAATATTAAAATCTTAATTTATGTATCTCATCTGCCTGAGGACTCAAAATGAATGTCAGTTTACCAATCTGGATATACTCAACAGGGACAGGACAAGAGTTAGTTGGTGAAAATGTTCAGAGAAATCGTTCTGCTCCTGTGCTAAGATGTCAGGCAAGGCGAGGCCCTTCTGATGACGTCATGAGGCCTTGAAGTAATACTAGGTACAGGGCAAATACGCTCTGCCCTTCTCATGCTCAAGGCCCTCATTTTATCAATGGAGTTACCAGAAATAGATAGTTAATTTCTTTCCAACTTTCCCATTAGGGAGATGAAATGTGAAATTGAAAAGCTTCACAATGTTCATTGAAGTTTTAAGCCACTAAAAACAAATTACAAAAAAAAAAAAAAGACAAAACAAAGTCAAAATTGGACTGAAAAAATAAGTGTTTTTTTTTTTTTTTTTAAAAAAAAAAAACTTTTCTTAAAGAGGAAGAAACATGAAATAGGAAGGACCCTGGACTGGATTTGCCTCTGTGTCCTGTATCCTCAGTTTGCATGACTCTGTGCTGGGCCCCAGTGTGGAGTTTGTAGTTTTACCTTTTCAGTGAGTGAGTTGAAGCCACAACTAACTGGATGATCTCTAGTACCTTCTACTCCATCTTTCTCTCCTTAAGATCCACCATCAAATTGCCTTCTAATAGTTAGTGTGTGTCTTAAATGACATGGCCATTAAATGATCAGATATTTTAAAACCGGTTAAACATTATTTTATGAAAGTATGTTGGAAGAAGATTAACACTTAAAATGAATAAAGTAGACCGCTCCATCCCTAGTTCAGGTGAGCCTCATCCAGACATCAGTTAAACACATATATAGAACATAGTCTACCCTGCCTCCCCGAATAAAAGATACTTCTTATTTCTTGAGGACTTTTCAATTGAGACATTGTCTTTTTCTTATCTTCAGCCTTGAACTGATTTTGAACATTCTGATCTTTAAACTAGTAGTGGTTTCTCACTTTCTTGGATCTCCAGTTGGTTGAATTCATCTGGCAGAGTTTCATATCTTGGCATTTGCAGCCTTGATAATCTGATGGCAATTTTTTGTAATAAATTCTTTACTTTCTGTCTCTGTTTCTCTCTCTGTTTGTTTCTGTGTGTTTCTCTCTCTCCTTATCTCACGTAATAATCTTTAAAGGTTTAATAAACAAATCTTGTTTAAGGTAATATTAAGTCTGACTAATATATATTCATAATATATCTCAGTATATGATTAACCATTTACAAACTATTGATCACACCCATTCTTTGATAATCTAAACAGTCCTAAAAAGTAGACTAAATGTCAAAAATATTCATTGACCATGTGGAACTTCACATTGCAATTGTCCTCACCAAAGAGCAGCAGAATTCCAGCTGGCGCCAGCATGTAAGAAAGGATGAAAACCTCACCTCAAAGCAAGGGTCAGTCGAGGTGTTTAAGTTGCGGGCATTCACAGAGCGAAATGTTGCTCATAGTCCATGAATATTTCTATGTAGGAGAAGAAGCCTTGAGGCTTCTTCTCGGGGTAAAACTACTATCTATACACTATCTATCCTGATCATTAGAGGGCAGAGTTGTCGAGAAACTACTAGAAGCGTAGAAAAATGGATTATTTGCCTTGTCATAAGTTATGATATGCTATTTCCTCTTATGGTTATAATTAACTTAGATTTGAATATGAAGTATTTCGGTAGACCCCTACAATAACCCCATGGAGTGAAAGATTCCATAACTAAGACTTCTATGCAGAACTAACTGAACTGCCACCAAGCTTACAGAAAACCACCCTACTTTGTTTGCCCTGTTTCTTAGTTTGCTTTCTCACAATTGTCACAGAATCTTTGGCAGAAACAACCCAAAGGAGTAATGGTTTACTTTAGTCATGATTTCAGAGGGTCAGTCCACAGCAAGCTGGCTCCATATTTCCGGGCCTGTGTAAGGCAGAGCAGTCTGAAGATGGGATCAACTGTAATGTGATCACCTTCACTTCCTAACAGTTGACCATTGGGGGAGAGGAATGGGATAGAGGAAGATGTAGAGGCAAGGGGGTAGAAGAGAGAGGGAGGGAGAGAAGGAAGGAGAGAGAGCCATTGATATGCCCAAGGTGACCTTTTGCCTGTAGCTAGACTATGCGTCCCAAAGTTTTCAGCAGTTTCCAGAAGCTCCCAAAACATCACCATCAGCTAGAATCAGCATTCCAACAATGAGACTTGTTAGGAGATATTTTGTACATAATATAACAATTTGTAAAAAGGAGAGAAAGCCATGGATTCCAGAAGCTAGAATTAGAGACAGAAGTTTGAATGTCTAAGTAAATTCAGACTAGTATAGGTAAGGGACAGTGAAAATATATTAGTGCTGAATCAACTAGAAACCTCTGCAGCCAGCAGTCAGTGTAGCCTTTGGAGCCATTTCCCTCACTGCATTTTTTTTTTTTTTTTGGCATTTCAAGACAAGGTTTCTCTGTAGCTTTGGAGCCTGTCCTGGAACTAGCTCTTGTAGACCAGGCTGGTCTCGAACTCACAGAGATCCACCTGCCTCTGCCTCCCAAGTACTGGGATTAAAGGCTTTCACTACCACTGCTGGACTCACTGCCACTTTTACAGATAGTTGTGTGACCTAGATATTTAAGTACTGACCTTCAAAATGATTCAGGTTATAGTCTTTGGGGATGGGGTTAATGAGAGAGGTGAGTTAAAAGGCATGTAGTGAGAAGATATACAGAGATACATAAAGGATGAGAGAAAGATGATTGTGAGAACAAAGACTCGCTTGAAAACCACAACAATCTTCAAATCCACCTTGAATTTGAGAGTTATTTCTGATATAAAGATAAATAGGTATAAAATCTCAAGATCCAGAGATATCTTGCTATTTTTTGGTTTGTCTTCAGTCAGTAGAATATTGCTAACTAAATTCATCCAGTCTTTTGTCACTGGGAAAAATCTACATTAAATGAGAAAAGTGGCTATTTGATAGTTGGTATCTCCCATGTAACAATATCAACATGTCTTGGGTCAACATTAGATTGAACCTTTCCGGGTGTGCCCAGCACTGTGTGATTCAGTCCTTGAGAATATCTAGCAGGGGAAGTAATTTAAAATGACACAGAATTTATTATTGTATCTACCGAGTCTTTCCCACGTTCATGCTGACCACTAGAAAAGTGTCTGGCATGCTACATTCCAGTGTGGTAGAAAGATGCACTCGGGGTCTGCAGCACATTCCCCTTGTTCCTGTTTCCATTACTCAGGGAACATATTTTCAAAGGATGAGACGGCTCAATTTTGGAATAGTTTCCAGAGGGATGTGGTGAAAGACTGCCTCTTTTGATTTGCTTAAAATCAGAGCAGAGCAAGGAATCCCAGTGTTCTCTGGGAGCAGCTGTGTATGGGCAGGAGTGTAAGACGAACGTGATGCTCATTTGCTGCTGGTATGTGAGGGCTCCCCATCATTGTCTCCTATGACCCCCTAGATTCTTGCCATTACCATTTCAAGCACTGATTCCCTCAATGAAACCACAATGTCATGATTTTTCTGAGTTTTCTCTTTCCCCTCTATTCTCTTACCTAAAATTACCCTTCTGGCTTCATTTATATTAAGTTTAGTGGAGTTAGAGAGCATTTAAAGGAAAAATGGTCATTTAGAATCCATGCTTCATTCCCTAGGCTCTACTCTATGAGGTAGAGTTTTGGGTTGTATTTATTAAACATTTAAAATACTCTCCTCATTGTGTGTGTGTGTTACTTAGATCAGACTGACAAAGACTATGTTAGATTGAGTGACCTCAGCAATTGAAGCTAGAAGTCTGATAATCAAGTGTTAACATGACCAGGTTCTAGTGAGGATTTTCTTGTCTTACAGAATACTGGCTTCTCATTGTTGACGTTTACATGAGAGAGATACAAATAGAGGTAGATTGGAAGAGGGAAAAATGGAGGGGGAGGGAGAGAGAAAGATTATCTTTTAAAATATTTATGTTTTGTTTATGTTTTTCTGTGTGTTCATGGCACACGTGTATAGGTACTCATGGAGGACAGAAGGTGTCAGATCCCCTGCAACAGTGATTACAGGTGAGCGTGAGCTCTCCAATCTGTTTCCTGGAAATCAAACAAGTCCTCTGGAGCAGTAAACACTCTTAATGGCTGATTCATCTCTCCAGCCATCAGAGGTTCTTTAAATATTGTCCCCCACAAGTTGGGTCCTTTATTTTCAAATTCAATTATGGGTTAGTTAATCATTACATCGTGTGTTTACATAAAAGGAAATACATTCTGTGATATCATCTGTTGTAATTTTTGAATAAACTGAAAAGTTTACAGTAGAAATAAGAGCATAGATATGCACAAGATTTGATCATTTGAAGAGTTTGATAAAGAGAAATTGGCATGAATTACAGAGTGATGTTACAGAAAAGACATAAGATAGTCTGACACAGTTTCTTTCTATATGTCCTTCTTAGTGGTTTAAGGTCTCATGTTTCAATACCTTTTTCACCTTGATTACCAGTAATGACCTTGACACATTGGAAGTCGATGTTTCAACATATGAAGAGAAGGGCCTCAATCTTCAAATGTAAATAACAAAAGCATACAAAATTGGTTTAGAATTAAATTTTTAGATTTATTTATTTTTGTGTGCATGTGTGGGTCTGCATGCATGTATGTGTACCACAAGTATGCATGGTGGGGACAGTTGTCATATGAGCGTATTTGATTCCCTGCAGCTAGAGTTACAGACAGTTCTGAGGCACTGTGTCAGTTCTGGGAACTGAACATCTGGATTCTACAAGAACACCACATACTCGTATGCCTCTGAATTATCTCTGATGCTCCTGACTTAGAATTATTAATGATTTCCACACCTATATAGAAGAAAAATTGGACTCATTCACCAAGAAAGTGTGAATTTGATCAGCTGATCTGCTTTTTTCATATACTTACCTATAAACTGGAAAGAATTCAACCTTTATGGAGAGTAGGCTTATTTCTAACTCTGACTACAGTGCTGATTTGATTAATAACTTCCTCTTTCAAAGTGAAAATTTTGCCTTCTTCTTAGATTTCTTCCTACATGCTATTTTAACATCTCCGGTATGTAGATGTGCATACAAATAACTTTTAGCACAAGTTTGTTGGTGCGAGAATCTCAAGAAAGCTCTTGTCCCTTAGGAATCTACATATGCATTGTCCCTGTGACCAATATATTCAGCAGAGGTGAACTAGGTAAGATATTGCAACCAGACATCCTAAGGAGAGGTAGAAAGAAGTCAATGACTTGTATGCCTGCAAGTGAAGATTCATGGGCACAAGATACAGTTCTTGGAAAGTCCCTTTCAAGGCAAGAAATAATGATAATTAAGAGCAAAATAATGATAATTAAGTTAATTAATAGGTACATCTGTAGTGGTAGATAATCATAAGTACTTTGTCTTTATTTGTTTATTTAATTCTACTTCATACCTTGAAGTAATTTTATTTGTCTAAAATGCCATAATTGGATGGAGAAAAATGTCAGTTTCCAATAGAGTTAAATGACCTTAAGTATTTTAATGCCAGCAATGTGTACATTTTACCTCTGTAAATTACAATGCATGTAGGAAAATGCATGGTGGTAACAAATCCTAATGAAAGTACACAGGCCCTACAAAATTCAAGAGAATTCTCAAGGAAGAAACCAAGTCTAAAATAAGATCTAAAGGTTAATCGTGAGTTATAAATGAGTAATTGTGAGAAATCCAGCCACAGAAAAGGAGTAGCAGAAGTATGGTTGGTCTCACGAAGAATGTCTTTATGAATAGTGTCGACCTAATTGTCTAAGTTACTGTAAATTCCCAAAGTGCTGTGCTTGCGCAAAACCATGTCCTAATCCCACAGCCATCATTGTTGGACAGCATGCACATGATCTGTTGGTGCCGCCATCTCTACTGATAGGGCATTATCCACACTCTTATCCTGTTTATGTCTTTGTACTAAGTGTATAAAACTGTGCCATAATTGTGTAGTCACCAGATGTATGGAGAACCCTGAATTTATTAAGCATTGTCTAGTTCTGTTGGGCATTTGAGGGATGACTAAGGCAGAATACAGTGTATTTCAGACACATCAGCATCTGTTGTGGAAGTCTAGGGGAAACATGAGTCACTGAACTTCAGTGTTTCTACTTGTGATGTGGAGAAAGGCAAACCATTGAGCTATTGTCAGGAGACCAGAGTCTGCAAAAGTAATACATGGACCAGAACTACAGGTTGCAGACGATGACTCATATGCAAGTATTTAATTTGTAGAAGACCCAATCTTTAACCCACCTCTACTGAAAAATAAGTCACTGAATGACATACAGATGTTTAGCTATAGACGCGGTACATGGGAGATTAGAATATACTTAAGAAATTGTACTTTTATGCTTTATGTTTGATTCTTAAGTCTCAACATTTATGAAGATTCATAATGGTTTATTTATTCTCAAATAGTATAGTTTCATACATTTGAACATGTGAAGGATAAGGACCTTTTTTTAGCTAAAATATCTTTAGTACAAACATTTTCACAAAGAAAAGAGATAAATTAGTTCATATTTGTTTGTACATTTGTCAGAAATGAATGCATAAATATAAGCACAGAACAATTCAGAAACTACCTAGACAGGAGAGTCTTATGGTCTGAAAGGAAAATGACCGTCATAGACTCATGCGTTTTGACTTGGTGGTGGTCTTTAGGGGAGACTATGAAATCTTCGAGGTGGTAGCTTGCTAGAAAAACTGTGGTTGCATGAGTGGGCTTTAAAGTTATAGCATGATCTCACTTCTGGCCCAAGATCTCTTCTGGCTGGCTTAGCATCTGACCAAGCTAAGGCGCAAGCTCTACAGTTTGAGTTCCAACCACTGTGCCTCCATTTTTGTTATGGATTGTATTCCCTGAGCTATAAACCAAAGTAAATATCTTCTCCTTTAAGTTGCATCTGTGTTTTGTCACAGCAATGTAAAGGTAACTACTAATGGGCAATATATGTCCCGTATCCTTCCATGAAAATTCATCTCCCTGAAAGAATTAGAACTGTGATAGTGAGTGGCATATCAAATAAACAGATACACCAATATGAATCTAACAAATAGAGTCAAAAGGAAGTAGAAAAGTAGTTTATTTTAGTAGAAGATGGTCTTACCACAAGGACAAGAAAAACACAAGATTATCTTGAGAGACCTTAAAGGATCCATGGGAAAGGGCATATTCAAGAAGTGATGGATATGTAAAAAGTACATAGGAATCTACTCAAAGAAGGTTCTGGTAGTCACTTATGACAGAGAGAGGAACACCACAAATATTGATAATATTGTGATCCATAACATAAAGAAAAAATTCTGTTTTCTGTAGTGATATAATAAGATAGTAACTACATGAAGAATGATTTTCCTTTGTAGGTTCCAAATTAGCAAGAGGAGAGAAGTGGATGGACTCTGCCACCTGACAAACACAACAGCAAACTTATAGGAGAATTTCATCAGTAGAAAGGGAAATTCATAGAGAAAGACATGATAAGAAGATATTTGAACAGACATTTCTATGTAAAGCACTTTTCAAGGAAATAGTAAAAATCCTTGAAGAAATAATAGCGTACCTTTCACAAATTGTCTGAAAATCACTTTAAATTTTTTTATAGAAATAACATTTATTTAGTTATTATACCAACCAGTTTCCACTCCCTCCCCTACTCCCATCCCCTCCCCTTTCCACCTATCCCCTTCCCTATCTGCTCGTCCTCCATCTTCACTCAGATAGAGGCCTGCCTCCCCTGTGCTAGCACAAAGCACGGCACATCAAGTAGAGGCAGGACCTAGTTCCTCCTTTTATATCAAGGTGGAGCAAGCTAATCCAGCACAGAGAACAGGTTAGCAAAAGCCAACTAGGCTCCAGAGAGAGGTCGTGCTCCCACAGTTTGAAGCCTCACTGAGAGATCAAGCTACACAACTGTTACACACATATAGAGGGTCTAGGTTGTTCCCATGATGGCTCCCTAATTGATGCTCCAGTGACCATGAGCTTTCTTGAGCTCAGATCTGCTGTCCCTGTGGATTCCCCTATCTATGACCCCTCCCTGACTGCTCCAGTCTCTGCTCCCTTTCTTCCACAAGGCACTTGGAGCTCAGCCCAGTGCTAGTCTGTGGATTTCTGCCTCTGCCTCTGCCTTTATCAGTTACTGGAGAGAGTATTTCTGATGGCAATTAGGGAAGTCGCCAATCTGCTTACAGTAGACGGCCAGTTCAGGCACCCTCTCCATTATTGCTAGGCGTCTCAGTTGGGGTCATCCTTGTGGGCTCCTGGGGGTTAAGATGGGAAACCACCATATTAACCAATGTTAAAATTTGACAAGTGTCAGCAGTGAAAAATATAAACACCCTTTACAACTTTGTACGGTATATCGATAGCAGCAATATTATGCTATCCTAGTAAAGATGTACTTCCTAAATTAAATATGAAAGAATGTCAGATTGTAGAGGGTCTTCTAAATAATTGGTCTGTATCCTAGACAAAAATGAAAAACAAAAGTAAATGCTGCTGGTGGTGGTGCATGCCTTTAATTCCAGCACTTGGGATGCAGAGGCAGGCAAATCTCTGTGAATTTGAGGCCAGCCTGATTTACAGATCTAGTTCCAGGACAGCCAGAGTCGTTACACAGTGAATCCCTGTCTTAAAAAAACAAAAAAGTATAATAATACAAACTGAGATAAAAATCTGATGATTTTCCCCCAAACCAAAGGACACTGAGAGCAAAGTGTACTTAAATACAGAATTACAGCCTCATCCTCTCAAGGGTTCTCAGTGAGCAACTGACAAATTTCAGATCTGATCTATAAATTAGCTAGAATAATTATATTTATATTAATTTTGTAACTTAATTGTGCTTAGGTCATATAAGAGGTTGATATGTGAAATTCTGTATTGAAATGTAAACAGAAAATTCATAAGGACTTCCTTCTACCTTTGTTGTATTTTTTTCCTCATAGAGAAAAAAGAAGAGATAAAAACCAAGAGAGGAGAGAGAGAGAGAGAGAGAGAGAGAGATAGATAGATAGATAGATAGATAGATAGATAGATAGAGATAGAGAGAGAGATAAAAACCAAGAGAGAGTGATTGAATGGCCTCTCACTTTTTCTTTAGGTGAATGAATTTTTAGCACATGCTCATGAAGGCTCGAGAATTATTAAAAATTAGTCAGTATTCACAAAATATGAAGACAGATCTTAAAATAGTTTCTTTGGGTAAGGAGAGAATTATAAATGGGAGTTTATTCATTTCCCTCTAGAAGACATATTAATGCCTTCCATCAATTTCCCAAATTGTTAAGTAATGGGAGATTGGGATACAAAATGCCTCCAACATTCTGTAAGTGGAGGAATTTTCTCTATGTGTGAATAGATAATAAATGAGGATACTAAGAGGCTGGGCTGTACTCAATTATCAAAGTATTCAGTACACCACAATGCTTGTGTGTTCTTGTCTGCTGCACGCTGATTAGTTAGTGGCTGGGATGCCAGCTAGCAGAGCTTTCCTTTGCTGAATTACAGCTTGGCATGGAATGCCAGCCAGAGCACAGAAAAGTGCTAACCCAAGCGATCAAGCAAAGACGAGTGCCTCACGTGGCTTTCACTCCCTGACTGTCGCAGATTATGATAAAAACAATAGACATAGAGATAAAAGAGACAGACAAAGAGAGTGAGAGGTGGGAAAGAAGGAAAAGAGGAAGAGAAGGAGGGAGGGGAAGGAGAAGAGAGGAAAGAAGGAAGGATGAAAGGAAAGAGGGATGGGAGAGGGAGGGAAGAAGGGGAGAAGGAGGGAGGAAGGGAGGGAGGCAGAGAGTAAGTTGTTTATTTTATTCCCGTTACAAGGTCCTTGCAGTTAGACTCAAATGGTCATAGATATGTTGCAAAATCTTGAAGGAGTATTTGTTGTTTCCTGTAATTGAATGTGATTTTATGTCTGATTTCCTTAAGAATCCCAGAATCAACAAATTCATATTCAAAATTCTGGGGCAATAAAACCCAGCAGAGTATCAACACGCACTGTGCCAGAAAGCACACTGGGCACTTATTTACATCTCTGGGTTCCACATCAGTTTGCATCATGCCATTGTCCTGTCCTCTGCTGAGTACCATCATTTTAATTCTGTTTTACAGAAAGCACTCCAAAGCAATCCACTCCTCTTTCTGAATGCAGAGAGCAAAGAGCTTAATTGAAAATTACTGTTTTTCTTTTCCCTATGATGGTAAAAATCATTTTCCATTTCTTCAGGCAGTTAAGAGTCATTGCCCTCCAGGAAAGGAGGAACATTTCCACAGGCTTCATTTTTCTACAAGCCATAAAATTAAGCACAGCTTTGTTTTATATCAGAGTTGTTGCAGAAATAGCCAGGGAGGAAAAATATTTTGTAGCAAAGAAGTATGTTATACACAAACCTGCAAAGCTGTAAGCTGCCATGGAAATCCTCAGAAGTCACACAACTGACTTGGTGACTTGATGCTTCCAGACTTCCTCCCTGTGCCAAAATGAATCACAAGCTGCCTCCCTTTTTTCCTCTTACATACTCATATGTGCAATTCACACACACACACAAACACACACACACATATACACACACACTTCACACATACATGCACACACACACCAAAAGTCTATTTTTAAGTGACATTGCTAATAACTATCTTTAAAATTCAGAGTCATTCTCTCTCACTCATAATTTCATAACCCTGACCTTCCTTGTGTGATTAGATGTATTTGTGTGCAATCCTGGTTTACACAGTACCCATTCCCAGGACTGATGAAACCACTGCCTCTTACAGAGCTTATTCTGTTCTGACTTCACCAAGTCTGTTCTCTGCAGCGTCTACCTGCAGAAAATACCCCACTCCTCTCTTAAATATCACACAGGACTTTCTGAGTCTGGCTTTGCAAAATTTCATTGACCACTGCAGAAGCACAGAATGTTTTTTCTTTCTTTGATAAATATTTATTTCTCAATTGTTCCCAGTGTTTCTTGCTCATTCACCCTTCCCAGCATAGTTTCTCAGTTTGGAATGAATAACTCTTGTTTTTTAGCTCAGCCTGAATTTTTATCCCATTTCTCATGTCTACACACATATGACTTTTTTTTAAAATCTTCCCTCAATTTTCTAAGTGGTGATTCATTATTTTATTCCCTTTGAGGTACATAATGCATTATTTTCTTAGCCATTTCCTTAGTACCCTCCCCAGATTGACTGTATGCCAGTGTTTCCAACAGGAGATTGAAAAAGCCTTGAACATAGGTAAGGAATACACACTTTACAATACATTCTGCTTGGGAACATAGATCTACACCTCAGAAACGATTTAGGAAATTTCAGTAAATGTACTTTGGTGTAAATAAGAAGCTTAGGAATGTGGAAACTCTGCTTCTGTGGGCAATAGCACATTATCATGATCCTGGAAGAAAAAGCCTAGCTTTCATGTTCTCACAGAGATACTTTACAGTATTTCTCTACGTCATTAGTCAAAAAAATCCAGACACAGTACAGTGGTGTGGGGTTAATTTCTCTTAGGAGAAATCAGAGAGTCAGACTTGTATGCTGTGTAGCTTGTTGAAGTCTGCCCCAAAGAAGGATTGAGCACTTATAACTGCCAGTTAGGTAAAAACTACAAGAGCAGGCCATGGCAAGCTGAAGACATCACATTGAAATCCACAGATTTTATCATCAGTCTAGTTTTCCCATGTCACTGTTCAGTAGTAACTTGCTTATTTTTATTAGCTTTTATCTTGTATGTGTGTGTGTGTGTGTGTGTGTGTGTGTGTGTGTGTGTGTGTGTGTGTTCATGTTCTGCTGGCTAATTTTCTGTCAACTTGACAAAAGCTAGAGTCCTGAGAGACAAAGGAGCCTCAACTGAGAAAATCCCTCCCCCCAAGATGATTTTGTCGTAGCCAGCCTGTTGGCCATTAATTAGTGATTGATGATGGAGACCCAACCCATTGTGGGTGGGGCTATTTTTTGGCTGGTAGTGCTGAACCCTATAAGAAAGCAGGTAGAGTAAACCATGGGGAACAATTCAGTAAGCAGTATCCGTCCATGCCCTCTGCATTAGCTCCTGCCTCTAGTTCCTGCCCTGTTTGAGTTCCTTTGGTGATGAACAGTTGTGTGGCAGTATAAGACAAATAAGCATTTTATCACAGCAATAGTAACTTTAACTAACCACCCATATGGTTTTTAAAGACACCTCTACTAAATAAGTGATTCTTTAACAAGTTTCCTAATTTTTAATGCCATGTCAATTCCAGATCATCTATTTAGCTGGAAGAAGGAGTCTACCAGAGTCTCCACGTTGGTCAAAGGTTTAGTCTCCCCATGTGCATTTCAGGGTTGAGTTTGACTGACACATAACTATTCTGCTGTGTAAGTAGTTCATATACCAACTCTTTGAGCCAAGGTTTCTTCCTGCAGGCTAGAGGGAGCAAGCACTTTGGGGCCACAGGAGACAGATTCATCCACTAGTTAGGACCAAAATCATGGGACTAGAATGACTGGGTAAGCACCCTAGCTCTACCCCAAAGGAGCAGAGCACATGCTGCCTTTTTCCAAACTGGGAGTAATCAGAGAAATCACTTACAGACCCCCTGAATGCCTAGGAATTCCTGTAGGGGGTCTTTGAAAATGGGGTATCCCTGTCAATAGCACCTATTCTGATTCCTGCACCAACCACTGAAACCCACTGAGAGGATGCAAAGAGAACAGTTTGTAAATTTCATCATTCTAGCAGAAAACAAAGACTCCATTGAATTAATATGTTCTTTTATTTAAAACAGGGGGAAAATCTTGTTCCAAAATCCTTTTGCGGTCATAAGCTAAGAATTATAAATAAGTTATGCCATTTATAGGAGCTATTTTCTTCTTTCCAAAACATTCTAAAATTGAATTTTATAGTAAATTTTCTCCAAAATGCCTTTTGTTAGAATCAGTTTGCAGATCTGAGCTTTGGAATACTTTTTAGTGATCTCTCTCCTAAAGTTGACAAAACAATTAAGGAGGAAATATAATTAAATTAAAAGTTATGAAAGCTTTTTTCTGTAAAGATATTAAACTGTAAATAGAATATCATACTCATCACAGAAGCATCTTCCATACATTATATCCATATTATTCATATATCAATATTTACAGTTTATATATACTCTATACCTGTATATATAGTTGTATATATATTCAAATAATAACTTAAGGAATAAAACTTTGTCCGGGCTTAGTAAGGAAAGAATTTTTTTTTTTATTTTGTAAACATTATAAATGCCAAGTGAATGGGTGACACATGGCTTTCCTCTTATTCACAAAGCATTGAGCCCTAACAGAATAATAGCATACTTTAGAAAGAGGATGACAATGCATACACTTTATGCAAACAGCAGGATCATATAAGCCTGGCATTGTGCATTCACAAGGCCTGACACAGTATCTCAAGCAGCATTTGACCTGAGGTTGATAGTATCAACTATTGGTTAACCAGAATAGAATAAGGCAATTTACAAATTTGTTAGGAGCCAGTTGTTATGGCTATTTATTTTTAGCGCTGGAAGACAATTATTCTAGGAACTTTGGAATTTATAGAAAGCCTGATATGACTAGTAAATATATAACATTTAGATTTATTTGTAAGGTCCCATAAATACAAAAGGTTTAAACATATAAATGTACAAATTATACAAACACACAGACATAAAATGTGTGTCATAGAAATGTAAAATATAGAGAAATATATTGCTGAGTCATTTGCTAGAAGCGAAATGATTTAGGTTTAATAGGCAAAACAGAGTGATTATGAAAACAAATGACTATTGGATTCTTCAAGTAGCTCCATCTAGCTTAAGATAAAATCTTTAAATTAGATCAACTTCCTACATTTTTATTAGAGTTTATTTCATCACATAGAACTAGTCATTTATAAAAATGTTAATGACGGAGGGACTTTTAGAGTGTGTTAATGTTAGACAGTAGGTGTCAAGAGGTATGTGAAGACAAAGAAACAGATGACAGAGATGAAGGAAGGAAGATATGAATTTGAACTCACATCCCAGGGTTGTCGTGATGTATGCTGTAAAGTAATGATGGTAAGGATCACGGAAAGGTTGCATGAAGCTTAAATGGCATTAACTTAGGTTAGCTTCCTTGGTCTTCAAATCAAACTTCCCACAGGTCCCCAGTATTTGCTTTACTTCTGACAAAGAATCTCCATAAGCACGGATGATTATATATTTTCTAAAAAAACTATATTGAAACATGCAGAATAAAAAGCATAAATTAAGTATGCTATATCTTTATAGGGCATCTTGGAGCTTTGAGTAACTTGTACAATTTGTCATTAACCAACAATCATTTAGAAGGATCTAGAGATTTCTAGATGCATTATCTAAACATATGATATCAACAGACTTTAATGTTTTGTAGAATAAAGAGAAATGCTGAATTAACACATTAACCTAGGTTTCTTAGTTTAAAAAAATGGGTATTGAATGCCTTTTATATGTCATCGTATGTGCTGCACTGTGAAGGTGCGCCTCTATGCTCATTTAGTTTATATCTTAAAAATTTAGTCTACATCTTATTTAGCTTCTCTAAGAACCCGAATTATAGGCTCAATGTCCTTTATTTATGGCTAGAAACCAAATATGAGTGAGTACATCCCATGTTCCTCTTTTTGGGTCTGGCTTACCTCACTCAGGATAGTGTTTTCTATTTCTATCCATTCGCCTGCAAACTTCAAGAAGTCCTTGTTTTTTACTGCTGAGTAGTACTCTAATATGTATATATTCCATACTTTCTTCATCCATTCTTCAATTGAATGGCATCTAGGTTGTTTCCAGGTTCTGGCTATTACAAACAATGCTGCTATGAACATAGTAGAGCATATACTTTTGTTGTATGATAAGGCCTCTCTTGGGTATATTCCCAAGAGTGATATTGTGGGGTCCAGGGGTAGGTTGATCCCGAATTTCCTGAGAAACCTCCACATTGCTTTCCAGAGTGGTTGCACAAGTTTGCATTCCCACCAGCAATGGATGAGTGTACCCCTTTCTCCACAACCTCTCCAGCAAAGGCTATCATTGGTGTTTTTTATTTTCGCCATTCTGACAGGTGTAAGATGGTATCTTAAAGTTGTCTTGATTTGCATTTCCCTGATCACTAAGGAAGTTGAGCATGCCCTTAGGTGTCTTTTGGCCATTTGAACTTCTGTTGAGAGATCTCTGTTCAGCTCAGTGCCCCATTTTATAATTGGGTTGATTAGCCTTTTACGGTCTAGTTTCTTGAGTTCTTTATATATTTTGGGGATCAGAAAGGAGACAGAGACAGAGACCCACATTGGAGCACAGGACTGAAATCTCAAGGTCCAAATCAGGAGCAGAAGGAGAGAGAGCACGAGCAAGGAACTCAGGACCGCGAGGGGGGGTACCCACACACTGAGACAATGGGGATGTCCTATCGGGAACTCACGAAGGCCAGCTGGCCTGCGTCTGAAAAAGCCTGGGTTAAAACCGGTCTCGCTGAACATAGCAGACAATGAGGACTACTGAGACCTCAAGATCAATGGCAATAGGTTTTTGATCCTACTGCACCTATTGGTTTTGTGGGAGCCTAGGCAGTTTGGATGCTCACCTTACTAGACCTGATGGAGGTGGGTGGTCCTTGGACTTCCCACAGGGCAGGGAACCCTGATTGCTCTTTGGGCTGACGAGGGAGGGGAACTTGATTGGGGGAGGGGGAGGGAAAGGGGAGGCAGCTGGGGGGAAGAGACAAAAATCTGAAAGAAAGAAAGAAAGAAAGAAAGAAAGAAAGAAAGAAAGAAAGAAAGAAAGAAAGAAAGAAAAAAGAAAAAATGAAAAAAAATTTAGTCTACAGTCCATAAGCATTTTAGCAATAGATATGGATGTAAGTATTTGGAGGATACTTAGGATGTGGAGGATGCAAATGATTGATTTTTCCTTTCCAATTGCCTGAAGGTACTTGCATGGAGACTGTTCTATGGTAGACATTGAATAAATGTTGATAAAAGACAAGGGAGTAAGAGGAGAACAAATTGTGGTAATTAGGAAGATACCCACAGTGGTGGAGCAAACTGATGAAGATCCTTTAGGGAGATTCAGTAAAATTCATTTCAACCAATATTGAAAACATCTTGAGTGTTCCCATAGGAATTAGGCTACTTCTGTCTAATAAACCCAGCTGGAAATGAAAGTGAAATTTCTTGCTTCATAAGGAGGCTTCAAGCTAGTCCCATTATAGCTACATGGTCAGAGAGTTTGTCCAGTTGCTGCTAAAAAGATCTTGTGGAATCTTTTTAGTATAAACTTATTTCTCTGCTCTTCCCTTAAGACCTGGACACTCACTTTTTATGCTGTTGTTTTGGAAGATCATGATTTGGCTAATCTGCCATCTTACCCCTTTTGGTGACAACTGGAAACTAAAGTTCAATTTAGTTTAGTACTAAATTGTAGCAATGGATACCTATTAGGTTCCAGAGATTGCTAGTTTTTTCCTCTTGACAATAATTCTAGAATATATGTAATTAACTGCATAATATCAGGCTCTGTGTTAGAAATACTTAATTCTTATTAGAGTTTCTATTGATTTGAGGCAATACACTTTACACTACTTAGGAAAGTCACTGCCTCATGAAGTTTTTTAAACATCTATTATGTACCAGGATTGTTATTTAAAACACTAGGCAGATAAAAATTAGGAAGCAAGGTTTCTTTGTTATTTTAAGGGTGAATTTAACACTTATCTGTTGGTAAAAAGTGATACCAATATAACAATGATTTCAAAAATTACTTATGATAGATGCTAGGAAGATATATCATTTTCACTGCAGGTCCCCTAAAATTCTTGTGGTAACTATAGGTTCATAAAGAATGATTATAAACATACATAACTAACAGTGTAGAAAATCTATGAGAGAAAAAACTCTGACCCAAGAGTTTAGAAATTCTTTAAAAGCTATATTTTTGTCCAATGCCATGTATTTACTGAGTCTCCTCAGGAATCTCATCTATATCTCATCTATTAATGAATGTTTGTGAAATGTGAATGGTAACTCTAACTTTATCTACATAGCGTGTTTGGAGGGTGTCTACCAAATGCCAGGTCCTACGTGAGGTAAAATGACAGAGAGATGTTTCCGACTTTCTTCACAGAAGGACTGTCTTTGAGGTCCCTCTGCCAATCAGTAATGTAAACATATTACCTAAGTTCACAGTTTAGGAAACTCACGTTCCAATTTTTCTATTGAGTAACCACCGTGACCAATCTCTGGGCAGAACCATCAGGAAATAACTGGTATTTAGATTTGGGTTTCTTTGTTGAGATCATACCTTCACAATAGAAGGATTATACCAGGAAGTTAGAGATAAATTGACAATGCTTAGCATAAACACATTCTTTTCAGAATGGAGCAAATTACCTGAGATGGGATACATGACAAGGGTTTCATGGAAATCAGAAAAGAGGATTTAGGGTGTGGATTTGACATTTTCTGACATTGCTTGTCTTCACTGTTGGCCCAATACTCTATCAACAGCATTTCCTGGATACCTTTACTGTACATAGGCTTCAGTTTGGCATAGAAGATGGAAAAAGTCAAAGAAAATGGTAGATAGGTTCCAGACAGAACCCAAAATGACGGCACTCACAAAGACTGTATACAATCTTTATATGTTAACTGGAGGAAATGCATAGTACAAAATTCTAGGTCCTGGACAAAGACAGTGCTAACCAGAGAAAGTGGTAAACTGTAGAGCTGGGGTTTAAAGGGAGGGGAAGCATAAATGAATTAACAGAAAGTGGTTGAGATGAGATCTATTTATTATGGAAACAAAATACAGCATTGGAAGAGAAGTAAAAGGGATGAGGGGTTAAAATTTGGCAAAGTCCCCACTTAAGTAATACTAAGGTAAAATAAACCTATAAAAGGAGAGGGAAGCATTCACCCCTTGGCAAATGCTGTCCGATGCCATGGAGTAGGTGAACTGCAGTGGCATACCTCAGACCTCACGACTGTGGATTTCAGAAAAAAAATCTGTTTTGCCTTATAAGGGCAAAAAATATATTTTTTTAACAGTTTTCAACATATTTCCCAAGATATGCCTCAAGTACATTGAATTCCATCAATAATACTTATTAGGAAGAAGTATTAAAACTTACAGTCTTAGAAATCATTTTCTTGAAATTTGTTATTAAGTTTATGTTAGATTTCAAGTTGCCTTAATTCAGGGTAAATCAACATCCACCCAACAGTCTACTAAACTCAACAGTCAGGTGAAGATAAGCTAAAGTTCTTTCAATTCAGTAGAGGCTTTAATCTAGTCCTGACAATATACTGGTGATAGAGAGACTGGTAAAAATAGTAGGCATGTTTACTTTGTAAACTTTAAACTGGAGAATCACCAAAATACAAAAATGTGAAAATAAAGACAATGGGGCCAGAAAGATGACTCTGTTGGTAAAGTGCTTGCTGTACAATTATGGGGACCTACGTCCAGATTCCCAACACTAAGTAAAAAGCAAAGTTTAGTGACCCATGTTTCCAAACCCTGAGTTAGGAGGTGGAAACAAGAGGGTCACCCGGGCTTGCTCAGCTGATCAAGCTGGTCAGATAGCTGAACTCCAGGTTCAATATGAGACCTCTCTATTTTTGTGGATTATTTTTATCCACAAAAACAAATTTTGCTTTAAAATTCTGTAATGACAATTGATACTATTCATACCAACTAAAAATTAAATTAAATACATGATGGAGAACATAGAAGAAGACATCTGCCATTGACTGCTGTCCTCTGCAGTGGTATGCATGGATGTACAAACCACCTCCCACACTGCACATATACACACAGTGAAACGAGAAATAGAAATTTAAAATAAGGCCCTTAGAAACAGACAACTAAAATATGTTAAACACCCACTCTTCCCAATAATAGAGTAGTACTATTTAGACTGGGTCATGATAGAAAGTTTGAGAGAAGGTGGTATTATATCCAAGATTTAAGATGAACCATGCATCTGTCTAACAGGGCTGAAACATGATAACTTCAATAAAAAATGAATGGCATAATCACATGTGGAGGGTGAGAAAGACAAGAGACATTTAAGTAACAATAAGTTAATAGTAGAGAAAATAGAAATTGAAGAAGGCTTAGGGCCAACCTAGGCCTGGTGACCACAATGGGATGATCATCACAGTCAGTCAAGAGACACGGTGCAAGTACGTTATGGCGCTAGATGGGTGTTGTAGAAGGAAAAGAACTCCACTGGCTTGTCTGATTGGTGATGGAGACACAGACATAGGAGAATCAGGGGCAGCTTCCAAGCTTGCTGTTTGAGAAAAAGAGAATGATGCGACCTGCTACAGACAGGAGACAATGAGAAGTGCCAAATACCAGAACCAGAGCCCAGTATTCAACTTTGCTCAATTTGAGCTACTGCTGAATGATGTAGTTGGAGATAAGAACAAGAAAAGTTGCAAACAAAGAGCAATTATCTTCGTTTGAAGAAAGCTGACAGGGATCTCAATAAGCTGAATAAAGCTGTGCCATAGTCTTTTAACTGAGGCTCCGTATTCTTTTAACTGGGACCTTGTTGCTGAGTTTGATATTCAGGGTCTCAAGGGAGTTTCTTCTACCATGGCCTGTATTTATTTCACTCTCTAACTCTACAAAGTCTTTTATTCATTTCTATAATTTCAGAATATTTTTTCTTCATTTAAGATAAATGTCAATCTAAACAGATGTTATGGGATAGAAACAACTATAAAAAGCATTTTCCTTAATTCAGATACATGAATTACTGACATACTGCCCAAGGTTGCTGTATTAGGAATGATTCTGGAAAGTAAAATTAAATACTGCTAATCTCTCTCTCTCTCTCTCTCTCTCTCTCTCTCTCTCTCTCTCTCTCTCTCTCTCTCATATGCATGTTTGCATTATGCACATGCTTTCTTCTAGCAGACAAATTCAGGGTTCTAAGTAGCTAGGGAAGTGATGAAAAGAGGGCCAGATAATGAGTTGCTAGGTGAGAAGACTGAATATTCTGACATTCTCAAGGTGATAGGAAGGCTCTTGTGAGTTACAGAAACCGACTGTGCCAGTAAGACATAGACCTCCAAACCTTACTATCTGAAGTTCCTACAACACAGAAGGCTAGCAGCTCACACCAATGGAGTAATCAATATGAGAGACAGAATATTCTTTCTTGCTGTAGAAAATCCCTTTATATACTGTGAATATTTGTTGTTGTGACTGGTTTAATAAACTAGCCAGTGTCTCAAAAGGATAAAGTTAGGCAGGAAAGTCAAACTGAGAATGGTGGGATGAAGAAGCGCAGAGTCAGAGGAGTCTCCAGCCAGACACATACAAAATAGGATAGAGATAAAGGCCATTTCCTGCAGAGAAATACACAGATTAATAGAAATGGATTAGATTTTAAGAGCTACTTAGTAATAAGCCTGAGCTATTGGACAAACATTTATAATTCATACTCAACCTCTAAATCAGTTATTTGGGGCCAGGCAGATTAGACAGGAAATGTACGATTACACTTTCTCCAAGAATGTGTGTGATCAAAGAAACACACATTCACAGTAGAGTAAATTCTAACATGGGAAGCTGTCACTCTCAGAAAGGGCATTACCTGCTTTCAGAGTGGAAATGGTAGGACAAGAAGCTCTAAGTGTTATTTCAAAGGTCTCTAGATGAAGGTGCACTTAAATAAAGAATTAAACAGTTCACACTTAGGAAAAATCAAAAATAAATAATAAATAAATAAACCTCCAGTAAGGTTTAAATAGAAGAAAAAATTTCCAGATGAAAGACAAGAACAGAATCCCAAAGACTAAGCTACAGGAAACTCAGTATGCAGAGAGATTGCAATCCAAAGCAGGAGATCAGTCCAGAAAATAGAGTCGTCCAGGGGCAAAATGCATAGATTTCTTTTTCACTGTTTAACCCTCTCCACATTTCTGACTCTTATTTTTTTTGTGTAAGATTGATTATTCACACAGGGCTAGAGAATCAATTTCTGATTATTATTATATCTCATTTTCTTATTGAGATGCTGGATCTTTTGGTCCATACATGTTAAATGGTAGAAGCAAATATTTTCCTACTGATTTTTCAGCAAGCAAACCTTATCTTCAATAAATCATCCAGTCAATCTTGGTTTCTCCAATCGGAACCAGAAAATGTAAAGCTCTGGGATCAGAAGAAAATCAGTTAAAAAAATAACTAATTTGGTAGTGAGCAGGAAGCCCATCTTTATGAACAAAAAGAGAAAAACTGAGTCCTAGGGACATTTGTTTTCAGCCAACAGATTAAGCCTCATTTAAGAACTGTGCTATTTCTGGACATATGAATTACATGACTCAGTAAACTCCCTTATGTTATGAGCCAGTTTGAATCAGATTTGCTATTCCTTGCCATTTAAAGCATTTTAAGACATACTCCTTGAAAGGCACTCAGAGATTTCAGTTGGCAATAAAGGATTTATTAATATTAGTAGCCCCCAGAGTGTCATACTCTGGGAAGTAATTTAGATTGTGGTAGCAGGCAATGTAGTACAACCCTAAATCAGGGCAGCCCAAAGCAGAGACCACTGGAGTCAGCCAGCTTTTTCATCTGAGATCAGTTCAAGTTCATTCCCTGCTTAGCCATTGACTCCTGCCACTGTCTCCCAGCAGAGAGAAGGAAGTAATTCACTTAAAGTCTCTCCTTCGGATGAGCTACCTCACTGAACCTGGGAGGCTGACATTGTGCTTCTCTCTCCCATTGAAACCATAAATGTATTCATTTTACTTTAGTTATTTAATATAAACCAGATAAGCTATAAATATATAATAACTATAGACCATTTCAATTCAAAGGCAAGTTGAATTTGGCGGGGGGAATGTTTCAAGTTTAGGGTACTATAATTTGCATGATGGAGATACTTGGAGAATTGCTTTCTCAAACATTCTTTCCCGTGTTTAGATTATGGCATATAGTCTACAAGTTTATTATTAACAATCCTCCTGAATCCTGACAGAAAGTTCCAATAAATCACATTCAAGAAGATATATTTAACTTCAATATATATATATATATACATATATATATGAAATTCAAGAACTTGAGCAAGTGGCATGAATTCCAAACTGTCAGCTTACAATAGTAACTTCACTTGTCAATGCAGAAACTGAGATTTGTGGCGAAAGGCTTTAATGGAAAGAACATGTTATTGAGAAACCAGAGGGTCAGCCTGATTCCTAGAATGCTTCATAAAGAATGATACCTTGTTTTGGAATTTTGAAATGACTCATTTATGTCCCCAAGTGATTGTATAGTTAGAATATTTCCAGACAACATGCCTCAGTCTTCCATCCTTCAAAGTGGGTTTACTCTTCCTATCTTATGGTACAGTATAGAAAGAAATGAGTAAGAATATGATGTTTGAAATTTCTTCTGTTCCACCATATATCAGATGCTATTTCACAGGCATGGCTAATTATTATTTATTTAGCTCTTCATGTGTACCTGGGACTAAATAGTAGTGTGTATTAATATTTAACACACTCAATGCTTATGCCACTAGAAACATAGGACTAGTATGCTGACTATTCTGTAAGAACATATTTGCATACATAAATGTAAAAGTGTTCACCTAAACTCACGTGAGTGAGATAGAGTTGAACATAAACTGTGCCATATTTACTTTTCTGTTTCTGAACAACACAAAAACCTGGTCCCATCAATACCATTTTCATTCCCTGTTGCTGTTCCAGACGATGTAAGATGAGGTAATTATAAAGAGGAGAAATTTATTTTTCTCAGAGTTCTGAGGCTAAAATTTCAGTATCAAGTTCTGCTATGGACATCTCTCTCTCTCTTAACATTGTACATAGTGGAAAGACAAAAGAGGTATAAATTAATCCCTCTTTACTAGAGAAAAAGGGGAGAAAGTGACTTTACTCCTACTACGGTGACATGGGTTTGTAGGTGACTAAACATTTAGGTCCCATCATTCCAGACCAGCATAGCAGGGTTATTTCAACTGAGTTTTGGAAACAATGAAGCATTTAGATGGTAGTGTTTTCAGAGTGTATGTCTTTCTTAGGGTCACTCAGCTCAGCTCTTTAGTAAAAACACATAAATTCAAAACTCCACTCAATATTTTAAGTATTTATGATAAATCATGCTATTTTCCTCACTCTCTTGTTGTCTCTAGTGTGCTAGGGTGGAGTGTCACAAAAGAGGTGAATTGTCGATGATCCACATTAAAAGCAATTTACTAATATTACTTTCAGGGGATGCACAGCTTCACGTAAACAAGCTATGTAAACTCCAAAATTATAATGGATAATTTCATTTGAAGTTTATTATGTTTTAAAATGTTTTACAATACTCATGACTAAATTAATTCTTAAAAACCATTAACTTGTTACCATGTTCCCCTCACAGAGATCATCTTTTGTTTTTATTGAGTCCAAATTTAAGTTTAGTTAGGACTTTGAGTTCTAAATTCACACCATCTGGTATTCATGGATTTCAAAGTCTTGTGTATTCTGTTGGATTTTGTCATTATACTTGGTACTTTCTCCTAAAACTGTTCTCTAAGATAAGAAATGTATTTAGATTTCTAGGCAGAATGTTATAATGTCTAGAGTTTTATCTGCAGTTGTTACCTCATGCTCCTACCTAGGTTATCTAAAAGAAAAGGTGATACCTGATGACATCGTGATTTAATTTCAAAGCACAGTAAAACTTCTTACTCATGTGAAATCACCATTAGCACAAAGTGTGAACTTATCAGGTCATAATGTGACCAATTAAAGGGATGAAAGGGTGCAATCATCAGCAGGAGAAGGCGTGAACCAGCTTAGCATTAGGCACTCACATTACTTAACATAAATTTTATGCTTCTGAGTTTGTAAAGAGTTTTTAGACACCTAGCTTTACTAGCTCATATTAAGCCACCCTGTGAGATAGTCTTTTTTTATATATATATTCAAAAAGTAATGGCCAAAGACATGCCAGAACTTCTAGGGGTATACAATGAGTAAATAAGAGGACTGGGGCTATGAACAGACTACTGAATACAGAGGACAAGAAATGCTCATTAGACCAATAGGCAGGCAAGGATATGAGCAGTATAGAAATTGTTAAAACCCCATGAGTTTTCCTTCTGATTGTGGAATCTACTGGACCCCAGTCAATGGCTTGGGGTTTCCTTCTTTCCTTCCTTCCTTCCTTCCTTCCTTCCTTCCTTCCTTCCTTCCTTCCTTCCTTCCTTCTTTCCTTCCTTCCTCCCCCCTCCT
>NW_026068079.1:1423119-1459715 GCF_014885135.2 Alexandromys fortis | reverse complement strand
CCCTCCCTCCCTCCCTCCCTCCCTCCCTCCCTCCCTCTCTCCCATCCTTCCTTTCTTTTTGCAGCTTTCTTGGCCACATTTATGGGAAATGACTCCAAAGTCAAACTATGAGGCCAAGACTGCTGAATGTCTCAAGGACTACAGATTCTCTCGAATATGGACAAAGTTGTGTTCCTTGATAGTTTTCTATCTACCTCTATCCTGTCCAGCATTCCTCGGGATGTTCTATTACCAGGGCTTACTTTTTTTTTTCATTGCTCTTGGGCATAAAAGAACATAGACCATGCCTCTATATGGGCCAGCATTGTGTGCTTCTTTTACACGAACATTTTAAAAACAGAAACCCCTTTCACTTTTTTCAAACACTTCATTCTTTTTCTCTTCCTTGCTTCCCCAGATGTAGAGTTTATGTGCAGATCTTTCCTTCTTTTTTTTTTTCTTCTATATTCCAAAGTAACATGTTGGATTAGCTAGATCCCAAAACACAAATGGCCTTTGATCTTGTATTTTCATTTTCCTTGAGGTCTTACATCTTGAACTTTTGATTATTTGGGACACAGCTCTGTCTGTTATCTGGTGCCAGTTAGACCTTTTGATTCACTTAACTTATAGGGGGAAATTGCACTCTCTTTACTATACACTGTGAATAACAATGTAATTGGTGTGGAATAAACAAAGACTCCATTATGGTTCTGTGTGTGTGTGTGTGTGTGTGTATGTGTGTGCGTCTATGTGAGCTCCAGAATCCCTTCTGTGTTATCCTTATTGATTTAAAGAAATAATCAACTTAACCTTGGTTAGTTTGTGGTCTAAGTTAACATGTTCTGCCACTTTGTAGTCTGGTATTAAAGAAGAGGTTTGAAATATTGTGATCTGAAAGCTTCCAGTGACCTCCTGTTCTTTGTTCTGCTAACCTTACTAGTCAAAACAGAAAACCAAAATCTAGAACTCTTAACTCAGAGTTCTTTCTGTGGCCCCAGTGTCTATCAACTGGGCTACTTTTGACTGCTCTAATCTTATTAAAACTGATCTTCACAGTTCAGCTCGGGCACACAGCCTTCTATCTCTAAGATAGCATTTACCACCTTTTCCCCGGTGCAACTGGGAACCATCAAGCTATAGTATTCTGACTGCAGAAATTTAGTTGTGTATAGTAGAAACTCTACCTTAAAGTAAAGAGTTTTCTTTTCATTTACTTTTTTGAAGCAAGATTTAATGCATATTACTATAGAAGCTACTATAGTCTATGATATTGAAATATGCATCTGAGGGATGTTGAAGTAAAAAGCTGAAATAATCCTGTATCTCTAATGTAAGAGAGTAGTCATATAAAAGTCATATCTCCTCTCCAACATGCTTTAAAATGAACAAGAGCTGATCTTTCATGTGTGAGTATAATATGAAAATGAAACCAATTTCATAGACGTTGGAGGCTGCTTATTTGTTTCCAGGCACACAGAATTTGTATTAATTAAATCACTGATTGGCCTATTAGCTCTAGCTTCTCATGGGCTAGTTCTTACATCTTATTTTAACCCATTTCCATTATTTTACCATGAGGCATATGGCCTACCAGCAAGGTTCCAGCTGGAAGATTATGTCTTTCCCCTCTGGCGGCTATATGGCATCTCACATCTCCACCTCTTTTTCCTAGAATTCAGATTAATTTTCCCCACCTATCTCTACTCTACCCTATCACAGGCCAAGGCATATTTCTTTATTAACCAATGGTATTCACAGAAGGAAAACCCATATCACCTTCCCATTTCTGTTTAAATAAAAGAAAGATTTCAACTTTAACACAGAAAAAATACATATAACAAAACAGTAATAATGCAAGAATTACAGTTAAAATATTTATATCTACTTTATCATTTATCTTAACTAAGGAAAACTATATTTATAACTATCTATTCTTCAACTCCATCAATGATTCCAGAAGCTATAATATTACCTAAGTAAACAGGAAGTGCATTGTAAGCAACTTCCAAAACTTTAGAATTGACAGAGACATCTTGCTGCCTGGACAGACAACCAAAGTTCTTCTATACTGTTGAGGTATCCGTCTTTAGCCTACAACCCCATTGTATCTTACAAACTCTTCCATGAAGCAGGAAATTTTAAAGACAATTCCACCTATATTAGCAGTTTTCAGTCAGTTTTTTTTCCTGTGTACTGCATATTGTCTGACAGACTCTTTCATGAAGCAGAAAACTGAAAGGATCATTTCACCTTTAGGCAAGTTAAGCAGTCATTTCTCCGTGTGTCCTGCATGTCTACCTCACACAGCATAACATCAAACAGTACAGACAAGAGCAGTTTCTTTCCCAAATGACTAGCAAACTCCATAAGGAGCCTCTTCGATGCCCATCTTCCTCTTGAACTAACTGGTGCTGCCAGTAGTACATGTGTCTCATTGCCATAAAAAGTTCTAAGTTATTAAAACATTTTAAATGCCATGTTCTTTAGCTTTTTGACGTGATTGAATACTTATCTGAAATATATCTCTGCACACCTAGAAAATTTAACTAGCATGTCTATAAACTTGGTTATTATAGAGGACTCTCTATTAACCTATATTGATTAATAATACATTATATTTTTAAATTATCTGCACAAACACAATACTTAATCAATAGCAGAAATATGCATATAATAAAATTGACCTTAAATTTCTATCAACCAACTGAGATCCATACCAATGCAAATCTCTATAGCATAACCCCCTTTAAATGTAAACAAATGTTTATAAACAATAATTTAGGGAATTTTTGGCAAAGTTCTTTCTCAACTGCTTCCTGCTGTTTATTGGGTGAAGTAATTTATTTGGGGGTTGTTCACAGTGACCTTTCAGGGGCTCTTGGTCCATCAAACCACATTAGCCTGGAAAAATTCCACAGGTTCTCATCCTCTGTTGAAAGAAATGCAGAACCTCTTTTCCAAAGCTGCATATCCTTAGACTCAAATTCTGAAGTCAAGATACTTTTATGTTGGTTTAATTTAGCAGCCCATACAATGAAATGTCTCTGTACTTAACTCCATCATAGTAAAAAAAAAATTCAAAGAAAACACAGTAATATAAATAATCCATACTCTCTCTGTATATTCCATCTTTACATGGCTTATTTTTCTAATTCTATTACTTTTTATAACCTGTGACTGTGCTCTTTCATATTATATTTACTATCTCTTTACACTTTTTTCCCTCTCTCCCAAATCTATGTACGTTTTTAAAACATACTTTGTCTCATTTACAGGTCTTTTATGTCTGAATCCATCCTATTGTGTATCTGAAATCCTTTTCTCTGTAGGAGCATTTCTTAAAATGCTAAGTGTCATTCATTACTAGGACTATAGCTGCTTTGCCTTTTGACTGCACCTAGTCCAACATGTTAGAAGTCTGTTCAGCATAAGCCATGCTTACAGGCCCAATTTCTGGCACACAGCAGATCGATAGATATAGAAATGTAGATATATTATAGAAGGGGAAAAGGTAGGTAGAAAAATATATAGATGATTGATAGACAGCTAGATAGACAGACAGACAGGTAGATAAACAAACAGAAGATAGGTCTTAGCAAATACAGTTATGATAAAGCAAAGGAAATCAACAGACATGAATTAAATCTAACAGCAGGGTATAATTAGGAATATTTTTCACAAATATAGACTATTTGAGGATTATTAGATATCTTCCCTAAATATAAGAACAATATTTTCCTGACTGTCTAGTCCATCTTGAATTGATAAGGTCTATAATCAAGTCTCTGAAATTCTCACTTGCTATTTGGCTTTGGATGAGTCCTTTTGTTTCCCAATGTCTCATGTTTAAGTTGTGGAATAGATTTAGCATGTCAATAAGTTATATTAAGCAGACTGTTTTTGTGGTACTTGAAATAAAGAAGGCATCCAAATAGTTAGAATTTCCATAAGCTCAGATATTCTCTTCAGAGCTGGGGACGTGATGTCTGGCTATCCTGGAAATGGCTCATTGTATCCTGTTGAGAAAGCTGCTTCTACAGTCTAGCTCCATCTCCCCCCTCTTTTGAATATAAAAAGAGGTATGTTTTAGCAATTTTGCAAAGATTCTGTAACATTAAGTGGTGTGCACATGACCCAGCAGAGCTCTACAGATTCTGTCTGTAGCGAACTAATCAGAAAGGTTCCTGTGGAAAGAGTTGCTGCTTTAGAGGTATTGTCTGTCAGCAAGAGCTTTTGTTTTAAGGGTTTGTAAATATTTATATTTTCAAACTACTATGAAAGGAACAACAGCTATTCCACATGAATGGGTTACGTTAAATGTACCCAGAGCCTGTAATTCAAGCTGTCAAATGTGAGGAAATACCAGACTTA
The DNA here is from genome assembly GCF_014885135.2 of Alexandromys fortis. Taxonomy (NCBI): domain Eukaryota; kingdom Metazoa; phylum Chordata; class Mammalia; order Rodentia; family Cricetidae; genus Alexandromys; species Alexandromys fortis. The sequence continues at coordinate 1,455,362 of NW_026068079.1, read as the reverse complement.
AGGCTGCCATTCCAATCCACTCAGAATAAATAAGGACTTTGGGCAGAGCTCTCTAACAGAATGGCTCACAGACATATGGAAGATGTTACTAGGAAAAATGACTGAGAAAAAAAAAAGGAAAAACTCATTAAATGAATTGAAGAAATACCTAGTCTTTCCTCCAGGGAGGGAAGGGACTGGGACTTGCCGGAGAAGGTTGTTGGCCCAGGAATTTCCTAGGAAATGGATTAACATTAACCCAAGAATGAGAGGTGGCACGTAGAGGCCTTTTCTGTTCCTAAAATATTTGTCTGGTTTTCATTTATTGATTTTGGGGTCTGGTGATATGACAACAATATAGGAGTTAAAATATTTGTTTTAACATGTCAGGTAAGAGCAGGGATTTTATTTATTATGGAGATTCTGCATTAGGACTGAGAGAGAATTGGCTGACACTCCATGCAGTCAGAAGCGGTGTTCATTTAGTTGGAAAAAAACAATGCAATGCAAAGAGAGAACGAACAGCAGATCATGTAGATCTCATTCAGTTCTCTGCGTGTGTGCTGGATGCTTAGGTTCTATCAGTCAAAGGCAAGGATGCTTTAGCACAATATGACTTAGCAGAGAAAAGGTCAAGTTTTAGACCTTGCTCCAAGTATCATAAGGAAATTCCTTCTTCTTTCTAAAACTCAGCTTAGGGTATTAATCTTTCCTCTTTTTAATGAATACAGATTAAGTTGGGTTATTTGGCTTAGGTGAGGGCTAAATTGCATTGCTAATTCATTGATATCTTTCACATTGTCTTCCAATGAGGGAGAGCTTAGGTGTGCTATTTGAGTTCATTAATATCTGGTGTCTTGGTCTGATATACACTTCCAAACTCAGGTATGGGCAGATGACTTCTACCTAAAATTAGGAGGAAGCATCGAGGACATATCTAAGTGGAAATTTCCAAGGCCAGCGAGTGGTTCACTGTTTCTGCTTTTACCCTCTCTTCTGCCTGATATCCAACAGTGGTCTAGATAGATCATAACACTCTATCTGCATCCTGGAATGAGAGTAACCCAGAATCATGGCACATCCCATAAATGAGAAGTGGAAACTTATTCTCCAAAGTTGTTGAGATGTAGTGAGAAAGGGGGTAGTCTCTTTTTGCAGCAGTTATAGCTATTCTTACTGACTTGTACTCACAGGACAAGAGAACATTCTGTTCTGTACTGTGCAGATTTTTGCTTTGGAATGTGTTGAGTAACACTGTGAGTTTATATCACACTAGCTCTTTGCACAGAGTGGAAGAATGTGCAACTAGTGTTTGCAGTCTTGTCTTTCTGAATTTTTACAAATGCATGTGTCTATGGTGTGCACACATGTGTGTATACAAATTCACATATATGCAGGCACATGTGTGTGCAAGTTCTTGTGGAAATGTTTGTGCTTTGTGGAAGACTAAGGTTAACCTCAGGAACCCTCCTCAACTCTCCTCCATTTCATATATTGAGGCAGGGTCTCATTTCACTGAAGAAATTTTTTTCTAAAGAGAATGAGTTGAAAATGGTAAATACTGCTTTGGTTCTAGAATCTGTTTTAGAGTACCATTAGTCATATGGGCCCATCTTTTACCAGCATGTTTACTCTATTCAAGATGCATCAGAGAAGTGCCCATTTATGGCCCTTCTTGTAAGTTTGTGGGAATTTTACCGGAAGATAACATTCATGCTTCGTGGGAGGTGTCCACAGGCATGTGAAGAATCAAGGATTTAACCACATTTGTGCATTGTTTTGAGAAAGAAGGCTGTGCTTTTAGACAAATGTCTGGAGGAATTCAACAACCCTGAGTTCAAATTCTATCACCACCATGTTCTTCCTGATTTGCTGGGAACAAGAAACTCAGACCTATGGGGTCTGTTTTCTCACTTTTAAAATTGGGTATAGGAATATCAACTTATAGATGGTGTTATGATGATCCTAGGACTTAATCATTGTAGTGTGACTGGAGCAAAGTGGACATAACAAAAGTTCAATTTTTCAGTCTCTTTTTCCCCCGCATACTACTTAAGTGGTGTGGAATGTGACTGCTTCTACAGGACACCCTTGCATGATATTTTTTTTTTAAACTGGTCAGTTCACCCTTTAATTTGGGGATTCCAAAAACAATCTTTCATGGTAAGTCAAAGAGATTTTTACCACAGAAGAAAACAAAAGAGCCAAACATTCAGTTTTACTTCCCACTGAAAGTAGCATGAGTTTGAAGGGCGCTGTGCCTAGAGAACAAATGACTTGGATGAGTTTCTGTGCAGGGTAGGACCTGGCAACAGCATCCATTCTCACATATCATGTACTCTATTGGTGGGGAACGATGTGCTTTGTGGTCCAGACAAAAGAAGTCTGACCAACAGATCAAAGCTAGCATGAGGAATTTCTCAATTCAATTCACTGGAGCTAATAGTTCCACATTGGCTTTTCAGAGGTTGTGAGTATTTGCACCAGACACAGTCAACATGAAGTTAGACAAACACCGGAAAACTATTGACAAGCTGGTGTTTCCACACTAATGGGTGCCTGTACCAGATGCATCTCAAAGCAACAAATATGATGATAGTCTACGAATAAAAAAAATAACCTGATGTAAGAATAGATTCAAAAAAGAATCCATTACTACTGTTACATACACATATGGAACTTTATTTGTTTCATTTTAGGCTAGATGACATGATTCAAGTTCTCTCAAGTATTAATAACCTCATTCCTTGGTTTACAAATATTATTAATTGTCAATTCTGTGTACTATTTATTCCAATCAATCTATTTACATAAAAATATCTAACGAGTTTCCTTATGAAGTGGCCATGCAAGGTTGAGATTTGACAGAATCACATCTTCAGTGGAAACTGAAATTTAAGGAAATAAAGTCAAAGTAAAAATAATTTCAAAACATATTTTATAGAAAAGTGAAAGCTATACAATAAAGATAAGTTAAATGTTGTAAAACTGGCTTCTAGAGTCGATTTAGACAAGAACTTGATGCCTAAATTTTGTAATCCTTTACCCTTCAATAAGTCTCAGTGGCATTGTCTACAATATGGGATTGAAGTTGGAAGTTTCCAAGTTTCTTTTCTATATCAAAAGCTATCATCATGTTAAACATATGTTGAATATGTACTAAATGTGTTTGTCCTATGTGGGCTGTTAAGACTTTCATTACTGTGACAAATACTTGAAGAAAACAGAAAGGAAGGGAGGGGAGGGCTTGTTTTGGTTGGTGATTTCTATCCACAGTTACCAAACTTTTTTGGAGAAGGGGGATTGTAATGGGGCTGAACCTCGTGGTGGAAACAGTGGGAAGCTGTTTGTCTCATTACAACCTGGAAGCAAAAAGCAAAGAAACAGCTAGGGTCAGATAATCCTAGTCTCTTTCTCTCTCTCTCTCTCTCTCTATCTCTCTCTCTCTCTCTCTCTCTCTCACACACACACACACACACACACACACACACAGGGAGAGAGAGAGAGAGAGAGAGAGAGAGAGAGAGAGAGAGAGAGAGAGAGAGAGAGAGACTGAGGCTCCACCTGGGGCTGGTTAGGTACTCCACACACCACTCACTGTTAAATAGTACATCCAGATAGACACAAAATCACAGGAATATATATTGTGTATATGGGGGAATGACGATGCTAATATTTCAAACAGCAATATGCATGGCATATAATCTGAGAATATAAGAACAGAAAGCAACAAGATAAAGTGGAAGAATTTATTAACTCAGGAGTCCAGGGTCATTAAATATATGGCAGTGATAGATGAGATAAAGACTTGTGTATGCCAGGTTCTATGGGAGTCAAACAAATGAAGATATGATTTGAGGAAAGCTCTTGGATAGGGTAGCATTAAAAATTTACATACCAGAATAAAGTGGGAAATAAAGTTGAAGCCCCTAAAAGACTCTTACATATATTTAAAGTTTATTTTTTTAAAAGGGTATGTAAATATGTAAGATAAATAATAGTCAAAGCATATTTCATAGAAATGATTATTGAGTATCCACTTTTGTCATAAGTAGGATTTTATGCACTGTGTCTCATTTAGTTCTTTTCAAAAAATTAATAGGAGATGGTATCATTCTCATTTAACCTTTATGGGTCATGAAATGGGGTACTTACATCATTAAAATTACAATTCAACTCTCAAGAGAATGGGTAACTTAAAGATGGTATTAGGGAGGACTTTGAAGCCATGTTTGGTAACTGAGGGGAGGGTCAGGACAAGGAAGAATAAACAAGAGTGAGCACCATCAAAGTCTATTACTGAGCCATGTGTGAAACATTATAATAAAACACTATACACATACAGCTAATATGTGCTAACAGAAATTTAGTAATTGATAAAGGTGAATTATAGGAATGAAAATAATACACTTAATTATCCTTACAAAAAGTATCATTCTGTAATGTTTATATACCAGTGCTTTCAAAAGCAGGTTCCGGTCCCTGCTCTTCTCCTATTAACAGTCTAGAGTAAAATATGAGGAATAATAAATATGGGAGATCAATGAACAATCCAGGTGTGCTGGCATGACTGTAAGCCCAGCCTTCAAGAGGCTTAGATGGGAAGATCACAGGTTCAAAGCCAATCTGCGTTGTATCATGAATCTCACTTTGGAAAACAGCAAGGAAGTCAATCACCCTGCTAACAGGACTTGGCAAAGAAATGTGGAGAAGACAAAGAGGCAGTTCTGTGTCTAAGTGGGTAGAGGTGATGAATGTTTAATATAGTAAATCATGATGGCCTTGAGGAAGAATTTACAGTTTTGTAGCCACAAGTATTTCAGAGTTAACATTGGCATAGAATGTAGACATGGAAACATTTGAGAAATATATCCCTATGTCAGCTTTCAAATTATGAATCTTTGTGACACTTTGTTTTAATAATAGAACTCTTTCAAAGAGACCCAAATTTTGTGGCTTCAGATCTTACCTGAACCATCTCAATCTGAAGAGATTTACATTTTCAAACTATAAGAATTTAAAAGTTTATTCTTCTTTGGTCTCTACTCTTCTCAAGCATCTACTGACTCTTCCTGTCATGGTTTAATAGGTAAACTATAGCAAAAAAGCCTGAGTATATGTGCAGTTTGACATGGATGTGTGATCACGAATGAGATTCTTTTCACACACGAAATTCTTTTACAATATATAAGTGATAAGTGGTCAGTGGTCTACTGTGAAGAGTTGAACTCATCAGGCAGACAGGTCTGAAAGCTGCAAGCCTCCATCTATCTATTCATTGCATTGTCTAGGAAAGTTCTTGCTCGAATACAGAGAGTTTGATTCTTTTTGGTTATTGGATTACCAGGAACCTATTTCTTTTCTCTTTCCTTTCCTTTCCTTTCCTTTCCTTTCCTTTCCTTTCCTTTCCTTTCCTTTCCTTTCCTTTCCTTTCCTTTCCTTTCCTTTCCTTTCCTTTCCTTTCCTTTCCTTTCCTTTCCTTTCCTTTCTTTTTTAACTTCTTTTTTTATTTTTAATTAAAAATTTCCACCTCCTCCCATTTCCCTCCCCCTCCTCCCATCCCCCTCGCCCTCCTTCTCCACTCCAAAGAGCAGTCAAGGTTCCCTGCCCTGAGGGAAGTCCAAGGTCCTCCCCTACTCCATCCAGATCTAGGAAAGTGAGCATCGAAACAAGCTAGATTCCCACAAAGCCAGTACATGCAGTAAAATAAAAACCCAGTGCCATTGTCCTTGGCTTCTCAGTCAGCCCTCACATTCAGAGAGTCCGGTCTGATCACATGCTCCATCATTCCCAGTCCAGCTGGCCTTGGTGAGTTCCCACTAGATCAGCCCCACCGTCTCAGTGGGTGGGCGCACCCCTTGCGGTCTTGACTTCCTTGCTCATGTTCTCCCTCCTTCTGTTCCTCATTTGGACCTGATAGCTCAGTCCGGTGATCCAATGTGGGTCTCTGTCTCTAGCTTCATCCTTTGCCAGATGAAGGTTCTATGGTGATATGCAAGATATTTATCAGTATGGCTATAGGATAGGGCCATTTCAGGCTCCCTCTCCTCAGCTGCCCAAGGATCTAGCTAGGGACATCTCCATGGACACCTCCAGATCCCACTTCTGACACTTCTCCTTTTCTTTTCGTTTCTTTTCTTTTATCTTATCATTTGTTTTCTTTTTTATCTCTTCTTTCTTCTCTTCTCTTGGCTTTCTTTCCTTTCTTTTTTCTTCTTTTCTTTTCTTTCTCTTCCTTTTTCTTTGTGGGCCCCAAGTCCTTAGTAAAAGAAATTAGAATTTAGCATCTCTTCCTATAAGCACATATGTATGTTGTCACTGAAATTAAATTATTGCATTTTTCTAGGTGAAAAAGAAATAGGAAATTTATGACTAATTGAACAAATTATATAATATGAGATAATTTTAAAATATGAAAAATAGGTGAACATAATTTATAGATTGGTGTTAATCTGCTCCCCAGTACTCAAGTATTTTAAAACCTTTTTTCCAAATACAGTTGTGAAATCAAGAACTCTATATAAAGCTAATGGAAACAGGATTCACTGAAGAGCACAAAGAGCAGTGTTCATAAAATTTTGCTTTAACTTTTTTATGTATGTTATACATTGTTGCCTTACCCTTGATGAGGAGTGGATTAAGGGGAGAGCTAGAGGGGTACTGGTGGAGGGGAGGGAAGTAGCTGTGGTTGGTATGTAAAACGAACAAAAATATTTTTTTTAAAGTAACATCAAAAAAGAAGTGGAGGAGAAGTGGATGCAGGACAGAGTGTGGGGAGGGACTGAGAGCAAAAGAGGGAGGAGAAACTGTGGCCTTGATGTAAGATAAATAAATAAATTTATTTATTTATTTTAAAACAAAATTTCTTTTTATCATTTATATTTAGGACTGTTTCTTACCCAATCCATCACAATTGACTCATTATCAGCCTGACATAAAACACATCCGTCATTTAGCTACAACCTTTCCTTTCTCATTTATCCCCAAAATGTCATATCAGTTTCAATATCTCTATATAAAACACACTTTGACTTTTAAAAGTCCCATAACCTTTAAAACGTTAGTCTTTTTAAAACATCCAAATTTTCTCTAAAATATCCATCACTTTAAAATATGTACGGCCTGTCTTCCAAAGTCCTCCACAACAGTGCACTGAGTTCTCAGTACTCAGTGACTTTTCAAGTCCAAAGTTCCAAAGTCCTTACCAATCATCTCCAAAACGTGGTCTCTGTCATAGCAATGTCTCAGAACCTGGTACCCACTTCTGTCTTGGTTATGATTCCTCTTGCTGTGATGAAACACCACAACCAAAAGCAACTTGAGGAGGAAAGGGTTTCTTTGGCCTACAGGTCACAGTCATTGTTATGGAAATCAGACTATTGTTAGGGAAATAGACTGGCTATTGAGAATCCTGCTCCCACAGGCCTCTTTCCAACTGAAAACACTAGAAATAAAAAAAAAATCCTTAAAAACCATCCTTCTCAAACCTAACCCATCCAACGAGACGGTAAAGACCACAAAAAGACCATGGCTTTGGTTTCCAAAGCCACAAGGCAATTCAGTGCATTGTTAAAAGCAGCCATAGGTTCCCACAATACAGTGTGTGACCTGCATTACCTCCAGAGTGGTTAAATCTGACACCAGACCTCACAGAGAGTGGATGCTTTGTTGTTCTGTTCTATTGTGTTAGTCCCGGAGCACAGACGTTTTACTCTGTAATGGAAAAGGACCACTCTTCCTAAAGAATAAGTAAAACGAAAAAAGCAGAATAATCATAGTACACCTGCAGGTACTGGTATGTCAGGACACTGAGTGCATACTAAAATAATCTCCAAGGAAATTAGTTACTGTCCAAGAATACCAAATGCTTTCACTTCCTTCCAAATAAATATATTCCATCAAAAATATTTAAGGTCTTCTTTGACCTGTACTATAATATTTCAAGAAAATGAGAGATCTTAACAATATTGAATATTTATGTGAATAGATGCCTATGGTCCGAATAAGAGATGTAGAAACCTCTCTAGAATTATGTATTCTGTTTATCAAGGCTATTCTACATTCTGTTTTTTTTTTTAAGTGACAGGAAAGAAATTCACAAGATAAATCGATATAAAGTTATAAAATATTATAGCAGACATGTATAAAAGGAATCAAGAAAACCCAGGGATATGTGGAAATAAAAAATGTATAAGTGCCCATTACTAGAGGAATTGGGAGACCCTCTTTGGGTTTCTGGTCTTCTTACTAGAAGAATTTGCAAACAGACTCAAAAGGATGCCCAAGGAACATTTTATTGGAATATACGAGAAAAACAGGGCTGGGAAGCTGCAAATCTCAGAAGTTGCCAGGAGAAGGGCGTAGAGGAAAAGTGAAAGGCATGACTTTAGCAGTGAATGTTGTTAAGCCAATGCATGGTAAAATAACAGGTATTTCAGAAAAATGAAAAGCTCAGAGCATCAGCAAAAGCATACCTTGGCTATGGCCAGTATCCAGAAGAAAGAAGAAAAATGAAAAATTACACTTCAAAAAGTAACTTGAAATGCAAGCAAACTTCCTAATGCTACATGATGAAAGCATTGTACATATTGTCACCAAGGGAAAGGCTCATTTAGGGGAGAATTAGTCCTTCCTTCTGTCCAGCATGTCTTCAGAAGAATCACCTTTCTTCTGCTGGTGAACTTAGCAACATAACTAACAAATCTAGTTCCGTTAATTTTTATAAGGGGAAATAGTATGTAATGTTTGGGATGTCTTAGAACATCAAGGCCAGATGTAGAACTTAGATAACATTCCTTTGACTAGGTGTAAGTAGATTTCTTTTAATGTGCTTCAACCAAAGCCAGACACTTCCACCATTTTATATAGTAATAAAAATTCTAAAGACAGGCAAAATGATATTTACCCTTCTAGCTTTATCAGGAAAAGGAGGAGATGGTGTCAAATTTCACCAAGGGTAAGTAGTTTGTTATCAATGAGCTCCAAGACTGTTAATATCTATAATAGTACTTCCATTTGTCAAGGGAAATCCTTAGGAATTTGCCTGCTATACTTCTAATTATCACACTGTGGACTAACCATTAATGTCCATTACTCACAAACCATGAAGCTGAGATGTGGCAACAAAAGAATGGGTATCCATAGTCCTTCCTGCACACGCAGGAGACTGGAATTTAGAGCTCTAGCGCTTTTTAAATACTATGTTTTTCTTCAGTTCTGATATTATTACCACTAAGGAATTAAGGAATGTTCACATTGAGAGGTTGAAACAGTCTAGACAAGGTAGAAGGAAATGCTTTCTTCTCTTCAAACTAAAGATCATCACATTGAGGAGATTTCTATCCCATTCCTTCTTTGTATTTCAAAATGTAGAGCAAGAAACAGAGATGGATGTAATAGTTTTAAAGGTGGCTTCCTAAAGGCAAGAAATGCATAATATCAGATCATTCTGCCCCAGAAACCACACACTTTAAATAAGTTTGGGCAAGAAGCTAAGAAAAGTCCTTAGGGAACCAGGGAAGACTGAAGTCTTTTTTTTTTTTTTTTTAAAAAAAAAAAAAAACTTTCTTTTTTTTTATTATTTATTAAAGATTTGTCTCTTCCCCACCGCCGCCTCCCCTTTTCCTCCCCCTCCCCCAATCAAGTCCCCCTCCCTCGTCAGCCCAAAGAGCAATCAAGGTTCTCTGCCCTGTGGGAAGTCCAAGGACCACCCACCTCCATCCAGGTCTAGTAAGGTGAGCATCCAAACTGCCTAGGCTCCCACAAAGCCAATACATGCAGTAGGTGAAGTCTTATATGGGACTTTGGACTGAGAAATCTCTAGGAAGACATCAAACGATACATTTCTATGATTGATCATGCAATCTGTAGCACTTAGTTGCACATAAGAGGTACATTCAATTCCTGTAATTTTAGGTTACTATGTTTTGTCCAAATGCATATTTTTGCAAGGTGAAAAATGTCCTCGGCCATGCTATATTATGGCTTTTGGCTGAAATTGCATGCCTGAAACGTGTGACTGAAATATGGTTTCATGGAGGAGCTCCAAGTATTTTCAGAATTATGTACTGTTTGAGAGGGGTCAACTTCAGATCCATACATCTCCAGTGTCTTCAAACATTGTGAATTGCTGAGGTCTGCTAAAGCAATTTGGAATCTTCTGGAATGGGAGGTCCTTTTGGCTTCCTCTCCTCAAACTGTTATCTAGGAGAATAGGAACCAGAAACAATACAGACTTACTCAATGACACCAGATTGGAAACATACTAGCATTAGCAGCAGGTAGGCCCAGGAGGTCTGTCAAGTAGGTGAGATTCTTCTTTTATGCTCTGTAGCCTCCATAAAACCCAAAACTCTTGGAAGTGAAAAGTCCTCAAAATATATGTTCCTTTTTTTTTATTTCAGCTGTGAATATTAAACTGAGGCTCAGAAAGGGAAATAAAATTGTTTAAGAAAATGCAGTGAGTTTATTCCTTGGCTCGTTTAGTGATCAAGGGTTTACAAAGTTTCAGAACTCGTTGTACCACTTGAACTCCTGTAATTAGTAAAAAGTTTCCATCTTACAGGAGCTTTCATTGGTCAAGAAAATTTTGGAACAAGTGAATATGGTATTTATGTCCTATAGATTTGAAGAGAGAACTCACAAAGACTGACCAATAATTTATTAAGGGATGCAATGGAAAAATAGATTCACAAATACTGAACAAGGTAGATGCTGATGATGATCCAGCTGCCATTGTCCTGCCATTCTTCCCAAGGGTGATGAGGACCAACTGCAAGGTTTGCTGATCTATTGGGAGCTCACCAAGGCCAGCTGGACTGTGACTGAAAAAGCATGGGATAAAACCGGACTCTCTGATCATGGCAAACAATGAGGGCTGTTGAGAAGCCAAGGACAATGTCACAGGGTTTTGATCCTACTTCATGTTCTGGCTTGGTGGGAGCCTAGCCAGTTTGGATGTTCACCTTCCTAGACATGGACGGAGAGGGGAGGACCTTGGACTTTCCACAGGGCAGGGAACCCTGACTGCTCTTTGGACTGGAGAGGGAGGGGGAGAGGAGCGGGGGGAGGGGTAGAAGGGTGGGAGGAGGGGGAGGGAAATGGGAGGCTGGGAGGAGGCAGAAACTTTTTTTTTCCTTTTCTCAATAAGAAAAAAGAAAAGAAAAAGGGGGGGAGCTCTTTTATGGTTTTACTTGCATGTATCCAAGGAAAGCCATGCCCAGAGGGCTATTCACCACAGATATCATTGGAAGAAAAGGATTGAATCCCCATTACACTTCTTCCTTTTTGTCTAATTAAGAAGATTCTATTCCTAACATAAAACTGTATGCAGTAAGAACAGCTATCAAGTATTGTTCAGAAGAAAGAAAAGGTAATATCTTCAACAACAACAACAAAAAAAGATCCAATTCTCATAACAATGATTCTTGGCACTTATTGTCAAAGCTGTGAGCTGTGTCACCGAAAACAAAGTTTATTTAAATTTTCACTCTCTCCAAACTCATTCTTTTTTTAAATTCTTTTATTGATTACTTATTTTCAAAATTACTTTTTTTAATATTTATTTATTTATTATGTATACAATATTCTGTCTGTGTATATGCCTGCAGGCCAGAAGAGGACACCAGACCTCATTACAGATGGTTGTGAGCCACCATGTGGTTGCTGGGAATTGAACTCAGGACCTTTGGAAGAGCAGGCGGCGCTCTTAACCACTGAGCCATCTTTCCAGCCCCCAAACTCATTCTTTTTTACTGACATGCTGAAAACACATGACATTTGCAAAGCATGGTTTAGAAGTATGAGGTTTGGGCATTCCAACTCAATGCCTGGCTTCTCTACCAGTTGAATCATCATTTAAATGTCATATTTGATGCTCACAATAACAGGATACTTACCTGACTCTGCTTCCCTCCTTTCAAGTTGTAAACTATTTGAGCACATTATTGGGGTATATCTACAATTTTATCTTTCATCTAAGAAAACAAGTTACTATAATCATTGCATATAATTCAATCGGCAAGCTAGGTACACTTCAACAAGCCTATCAGAATGACATCTTATATGCTTCAGGTACAGTGGCCTTGCTGAACACAGTCCTATTCAGGACTGACATCATCTCTATATAAATTATGGCTCTGCAACGGTGGAAAATGCTTCTTATCTTACTCCCCTTCTTTCATAGGGCCAGTTTACTAGTCCTGTACAGATTTCATCTAGCATGATCTCAAGTCTCTTGGCAGCTAATTCTAGTTATAGCCTCAGATTTTTGTATAATTCAGTGACTACCCTACTTGGTTTATATGTAAAATTAATGAAAAGAATATATGGCTTTATGAATATCAAGCTTGCTACTTCCCAATGAAATGTATGTGCTTCTTATATGTTTTGTAAAATGAACTCCATAAAAGTGTAGTGAGAAAGAAAAAATAAAATGTCCTTGTGGTATATTATATCATGATGCCCATGTTATAATGATGCTCAGTTATCCCATTGCCTTAAGTTCTTCAATCATCCTAATTTATGGATATATACTCCAAAATGGCATAATTTATTCCTAACTTACACTCAAATGAGAAAGAATAGAAGGAACAGCCAGCAGAGGCAATTGGGTCCTTCTGTTTCTCACCACTCCCAAAGCACCAAGTTGAAGTTTCTCCACATCTTATGGAATTGAATTTGAATTTCATTTTTCTGTGAATAATTCACAGATGTTCTGAGACCATTCCTCAATAAACCCTTCCAAATAAAAATCCACCTAAAATCCTTTTGCAAGATGCAACACACAGAACATGAAGAAGTGCCATGAGACCTGTGATGAGCAAGTGAATAAGGGATGAGATAGGTAATTTCACCTTCTGTAAATGAAGAAATTTTAATGACACAGTAATTCCTTAACCTTTGTTATATAGGTTTAATTCAGCACCTCTCCGAGACACATCAATTCTTCTGGTTTTTTTTTTTTTTTTGCTCCTGAGGATGTTGAAGTTTTGTGAACTTACTTGTAGCTATAGATAAATGAAAGTAAACACTCATTGACTTATTAGACCAGTCCTATTTGTGTCTTGAGATCTGAATACCTCACCAATACAGTAGAAGACTCAAATCAGACATTTTCTGAAGGATTATGTGATTGTGTCCTTTTGAGGTCTTTTGTGCAATTAATAAATAATTATGATAAACTACATGATTATTGGGAAGATAGAACAGAAAGTTTGCCAGGAAAAGTCTTTAATTTCATAAATATTCCAACCTAAGTAGTATAATATATAATTATGAAAAATATGAAAAAATGATGGATCCTTTCTATTAGAGAATGCCTGGTATGTTTAGTGCAGTAGAAAGGACTGGGCATGCAGGAAGTGAGGCAAATATTCCACTGAGAATGTTCTTATTGCTGAGGAATGAAAGTGAGCTATACCAAAAGATAAGAAAAGGGATTTCAAAAAGAAACATGAGGCACAAAATTAGACTTCGGTATGACTAATTTGAGCAATTGAAGTCAATTATTGCAAAGGTGTTCCTTTTTAGGTGGTAAATATGAAAATGGCAATGAGCATCAGAATTTTCTGAGTCAAATTTCACTTACTCCAGAATAGTATGCACTATTGGTAAGACACACACACCAGAGTGTCTATATCACCTCCTACAAGTATAGATTGTTGTACCCCTCCAAGAAACATACTAAATCAGAATCCCACCAGTTAGGGACCAGAACATGACTTGCAATAACCTCTCCAGCTCATTTTCATGCATTCTGGAGATTCAGAATCATTGTTCTATGTATTTCAGGAGTTTAAATGCCATTTCTAGAATATTTGATTTAAACCATGCCATTTCAGGCTGTATTAACAGAGACACAGTCAAACACCTAGTCAGGAATATTTGTGCTGAGAAGCTTTGTGTGTAGAGCTTGAAACTCTCTTGTAATTCCCTAAAATTCGTGAACAAAACTCAACCTCACTGGAGTCTAAAATACAGCTTTTTAGAGAGCATGATGTTTATAGGATTCAGGAGTATCAGTTATATGACAAAGACACTCTCCTCTCTGCAAACCGTCAGCAATAGCTCTGTTCCTCCAGAAATGTCACTACCAAGGTGAGGCAAAAATGATTTGGTTGGCATTGCTTGATGAAATGCCTGTTATGCATCACTTTTTTTAAAGAAAGGAATGAAATAATTTAGTCTCAGCCTTATCTTTTTCATTAACATATTGGAACATAGGCCCAGAAAAACTGCCCCTCCTTGCTAAGAGGAATGTTAGCACCTCTTTAAGGCAATAAAGGGAAAGATAAATGGTAATGGAAAAAAAAAAAAAACAATTTCCATAGTGCTTTCAGCCATGACTGAAACCCTGTATCTTAGCAGAGGCTTTTATTGAGAGATCATAACAAACAATGCATCATCCTCCCAATGACATCCAGGAAGGACAAACAGTGCACAGGAACTGCAGGAACTAAATATCTACTCTCTTGAGAGACTTGGTTTCAATGCATGGAAGACCCTTGATATAAGGAGAAATTAAAGTAGAGATCTCAAGTATTACTGCTTTTATCAAAGGCCTGATAAAATGTTTCTGCTTTTCTTGCTTCATTCGTGTGGTCAAGAAGTTTTAAAAATGAAAGCAAAGTATTATGGTTTTTCATAAGCCTCTTATGGAAGGAAAGAGAAGCACCAGGGCAAACTGATGGTGTGAATGAGGGTCAGGGGAGGCTAAACATCATAAGATGCTCTGAATGGCTCATATGTCTCTCATTTGACAGATCCTATTCATTTGATAAGATAATATGGGTTTTAAATACCAAAATCTGTATTCATCACACACCATAGAAAACTTATTCTTATAGCTTGTTCCTTTATTTTAGAGCAATTTGTACTAATCTTGCCCAAACAAGATGAGCTATGCACTAGGTATCTCAGCGTTCCTTAAGCTCTCTGCCATTAAGCTTGTAACACAGGCTCCAATTAGTCTTATTTTCTTTGGTTTCATTCAAAATCATGTTCTTGCTTCACAATAAATAAAAACACACTTGGATTCAGAGGAAAATTCTCAAAGTATACAGTTGAGATGTGACTTTATTTACCTGATACATTCGAAGAATGAAATTATATCAAACCTAATGTTTGGTTAAAAGCTCATTGGGATACTTTAGGAGGGTCAAACAATGTGGAGGTGTTCCCTAGAACAAAGCTACCTATCCATAGCCACAGTAGAACACAATGCCATTTAGTTGCTTTCTGGGTAAACACTTTGGTGTCGAGCAGTTGCTCTCAACCTTCCTAATGCTGTGGTCTTTCAATACAGTTTTTCATGTTGTGATGACCTCAGACCTTTAGAGTTACTTTGTTGCTACTTCATAACTATAATTTTGCAACTGAACAGTGTCTCAGTTCCTAAGATCTTTAGAATAGGTGTTTTCCTGTGTTTGCAACCCATAGGTTGAGAAACGCTGAGCTAGGCTGTTGCTGAGTTTACAGATGTGTTAATGTCAATCATTTCACAAGATAGGGAAGAAAAAATCATCAGAATTTTTATTATCACTCCCAGCTTTTACCTATGCTCCCCGTATGTGGCCATGTAAAGTTTGTAAGTCACTTTCCCACACTGGGTTTCTATAGTATGTATCACTACTGTTGGTTGAAAGGAGTAAATGCCTTCCAATCTTCTTTTAACCCTAAAAGTTTAAAGATCATTGTGTATTTTGAAATCACTTATTTGGGACTTCATCACTTTTACACCTGCTTTTACTGCCTTTTATAGGTCATGGAATGCTAAGTATTAAAGCTGTAATGTGATGGATGTTTACATTTTCCATTGATAAGGTTATTTATCAAAAACAGATTCTATTAGTACATCCACAGAAATAGAACATATGCTAATTCCAAAGCCTTGTGATAAAAAATGCTGATGGGCTAATGGAGAGGAAAGCAGACTATTATAAAACCCCTTACGTGAAGGAGAAAGGACTCGTAGTGAGTGGGGTGTAGACAAAAAGATAAAGTGAAAATATCTTCAAAAAAGGGAAACTGCTTTTATGTAGTGGAATGCAGTTAAGACTTGATGAGATAGGTAGTACTCTGAATGATACCTGAAGGATAGTCAGAAATTTTATTTTCAATACAAGAGTCTCTAAAGATATGGATGCTGTATAGAGCATGCACGTACATGCACATGGGTGTATGCAAGTGTGTGTATGCGTGTGTGTGTAAATAAACCTTATAGTGAAAGTCAAGCTTCTGTCCTAGCCACGTATTATAGGAAAATTAGGATCTACTTCGCACAATTAAGGTGAGAAGAAAACCAGCACATCCAAATTTTGTAGTAGGTCAGTTATCAAAAACAACAGAAGGCACTGAAAGACACATCGAATGGGCTCCTTTTAAATTAAATACTGTTAGTTCAGTATATTTTCTTCTTTATAACAGCATAAGTCATAAGAAAACATTTGTGCTATGAAAAATCTTGTTGTGGGTCTAGGGCTGAAAGCATTTCCTGTTCTGCAGAGGGAGAGGTTGCTTTCCAGTACCTGCACCCGGCAGCCTAGCTCACAGCGACTCAGAATTCCAGATCCAGAGGATTTGAATACGATTTTGGCCTTCACGTGTACTTGTGTGCATGACTGTACACACATGCATGCACACACACACACACACACACGAATGAATGGACAAATGAATGAATAAATATATAAAAAATTCATTAAAATAATTTGGCTTTGTCCAAATTTCTTGAGATGCTCATGAGCATAAACTTCGGTGTTAAGTTTTTCATGTAACTAAAGAGGTAACATACAACTTACACAGTTTAGGATAGGTTAGGGCCATAGCCAAATTAGAATATCTTAGACTGTAAGACTTAGAGGATATTTCTGTATGTGAATGGGCCCCAGGACAAATGAAAAAATAATTACAAACGCAAGTATCTTGCTTTCATGTCACATGTTGCCAATTCTGAGTGTGAAAGTTTTCTGCTCTAATACAGGAATCTATACTTGAACCTGTACTATGGATGATTTGATCCAATTAGTTCAACTGTTTGAGGACCTGAGTTTGAAAAAGAATTGTATAGAGGAGATAAAAAAAGCAAGATATATGGAGGCATGAAGGAGCACAGCATTTTATCAGAGCTGGTAGGGTGTCCTATTAGTTAAGACAAAGGAAAAGAAGATCGTGTTGCAGGAATGGGTTTCATCATTACATGGAAAACAGCATGGTTAAAGAAAAAAATGAAGGTCATTTGAAGAATGCGAGTATTTCTACATACCCAGGCTTGACTAAAGACACAACAAATCAGCATTTTATTTTTCCGTCTCTTTTCTATTTCTGTCACCCTCTGGGACCAAGAGCTCTGGGCCTCATGAAGTTATGAATCAGAGTGTTCTAACATGTAACCAGTAAGGCATACAAGAGCTTTAAAATTAGAAGCTTAGTTCTGGGAGTATCCATGACTTTATCCTTCATGCTAAGAATATCAGTGTCTCCTATGAAATATTTTTAAATATATTGATTTATTTGTGTTTGCATCTTTGTATTTTGTGAAATCAAAATAAAACTGAGAATGATTACCTCATGCTAAGAATATCAGTGTCTAATATGAAAGAAATGTGAAATGTTCGTAAATTTCCCAGGCTTTCTTATGATGATACCAATATTTTTTTTAAAGACTCTTTAGTCTTTCTGGCTAGACCCACTCTACCTGGGAAACACACCACAGTCATGAATTCCTACCAGCCTGATTCCTGAAACTCAGAAAGTCTTAAATGAGGAAGTCTCCTTTTAGATTATATATACTTATGGTAATGAAAGCAACTTAAATCTGTATACTTCTTTCAAATCTCTTTACATCCAAGCAGAAAATCTATATTTCCAAGCACCGCTTTTTGTCAAAAATGACCCAAGGCCTGAATGAAAGAATGGAGTCTGTCCTACAAAAATGTAACTTAATTTTTGGATGAGGTAATCATTCTCAGTTTTATTTTGATTTCACAAAATACAAAGATGCAAACACAAATAAATCAATATATTTAAAAACATTAAACAAAGACCCACTAAATAAAGGACCCCTATGTCCCATAAGTGTGATCACTTATGTACGTAAATATGGGTTTCCATCCTGGATTTGCTATACTCCGTTTTTGAGGAGGAGAAAAACCAGAATCAAAATTAATCTATATCATTGAGTAATTTTTTTTACATTTATTTTGGAGAAGCCTGTGAATGTTTATTGATCACCTGATTTTCACCAGGCTTTTGGTTGGGTTCTATAACACCCAAGATTGTCTTATACAATCTTTTCTCCTTTAACAAATGGGCATACTGAGACTTAGAGAGGGAAAGTGACCAGTTCAAAGTCGTCTAATGAAGGACCCAGAGTTGAACTGTAGTGTGTAAGTTATGACTTTCATAGTAGCAGGAAGGGAGAGGAGGAAAGGTGCTCTCAGAAGTCACTGACTTCTCACCCATGACACCACAAGACACAAGATAGGCTTTAGCTTGTACCAGAGGATAAAGGAGATTCCTCCTACCAAGATCTGCATGACGAACTATATGATTCCCATAAATTCATCAATCCTCAGAACTGCTGTGAGAATAAAAGTAATATTGATTCTATTGGTTACATTGACTATTGTTTGCTAAGTGAATACCATATCCTGTAAATTCATGGTTTTACTTAAGGGTAAATGTCGACTTAGGTAGATATTATCTTATCTATTATATAAAAGAAGGAAGAGAAAATCTTAAAACTACGTAGTACCAGAATCAGGGTTAACAACCAGAAAAGATTGTATAAGCCATTTGGAATACATGTTTATACACAAATAAGAATAGTTTATTTCCTCAATGGTCACTAAAATCTACTCACATGGAGGAATAAAATTAGAATTTTATTTACAAGATGAATAGTTCTTCATAACCAAAGTCTTTCTCAGCTCCCTCTTGAAATAAGCAGTTATTCCAACATCTGCAACTGCATATTTTAAGTTAGTATAAGTACCATTGCTTATGTTGTTATGTTATTAATAATTTACCCATAGAAAGCTGTTTCTGCTGTTGATAGTATGTAGTTAACAAGAACCAGTCCTATAAGTTTGTGAATATGTAAGTTACATAGTGAATTTTTCTCAAAGGTGTTAGAATATCAAATTAGATAATGTCATAAAATATCTTGGCATGGTATTTGGAGCATAGTAAGTATTCAATAAGTATTAGTTGAGTCCAGTTTTTCTTTGATAGTTATAAAGATGGACAACACCAGTCCTTTGTAAGGATGAAAAGGCTACCCAAATATGGGTAAAGGGGTCAGCAGAGTGCCTTTAATTATCCACGATTTTAGGAACCACCTGGCCTTGATTGCAAGAACTGCCTCATTAATTTTCAACCTTCCTGGGCATTCTGCACCCAGACCAGACATCCTATGGTACAGGATTTAAAACTTGAGAATTTTATCTTAGGTGATGCCTCAGCCTAGCTCCACTTTAGGTGTCTGAATTGGTCAGTATTTTTTAAGCCTACTTCCTTTACTATGTACCTAGAATTTACTTTTTAGTTTCAGAAATGATGGTCCTTAGGAAACATTTTATTCCCAAAATTTCATATCACGAGGAAGCATTTTATTCCCAAAATTTCATATCAAGGATTTCTTCAGAACATTTCCATATGCATCTTAGACTTATATGTACGTTGACAAGAATGTTGGTGTGGAACTAAGCAATTGAGTTTGTGAAGGTTTATGTAGGGTGCCACACAATTTCAGGCATTTTAATAGTTTTACACACATGGATTAGAGCCTGAAAACTTGGGCCAAATAACCTTCCGGGTTCACCTGGTACTGAAATTTCATGCTATTTCTCTTCCTCTATTTCTCATCAATTCCTCTAGGAATCTCCCAGCTTTGTTTTTCTTTGCTTTACCAGAGTATCCTGGTCTACAGCAGAAAGCTAGTCTTCCAATGGACTGCCATTCAGTTTTGTATGTCCGTTTTATCTACATGGTGTTTGGATCAAAGATTCTGTATTTCACATTAAAGTTACTTTTAGCTCCTGCAGCCTGGTGTGAAGTCTGGAAGGTATTAATAAATGGGTACTCAATAAATAAATTCATGAGTTAATAGATGTTTTGGCATTTCCCTGACAAGAAATTATAAAATAAATGGTACACCATAATTCTCATTCCAATCATCATTTTCTTCAAGTAAGTAGACTATCATATAGTGAATATTAACTTGTTTTCAAATTAATTGATTCAAGACATAAACATAATGAAGGAACTGGCCTGGGAAATGAAGACATGTACAATATTTTAATCACTGTCATAGTAGGTGCTGAAACATGAAAATGTCATTCTTTTTAACCAGGAATATCTCTTTTAAAAATGAAATTAATTTTTTCTAATTTATTTTTTCCTCACAAAGAAGTAGGGATTAGAGAAACTAAAAATAATAAGTGTTGAGAAATAGTTGGACTTAACTAAGGCAGTCAGAGTTAGGAAAATTTATGAAAAAAAGAAAAATGAAATTTATTTCCTGGTTATTACATCCCAGAACTATTCTAAGCATTTTGAATATATAATATTTGCTATTTTATTTTACTATAAGAAATGTGACACTCATGTCATTTAATATTTTGTTCTTAATCCTACAAAAATGATTATAGGTTTGGAAGTAAAAGCTCAGACATACTGACTACAATGAAAAACTGTATCAACAATGAAACAGAGAATAAAAACTTGATCATAATATCAATATATCAAGTCATCAATGCTGGCCAGGATAAATTTAAAAAGGGTAAAAAGTGGAGAGACAGACAAACATAGAGCAGAGGAAATACAGGTAGCACAAAATCATATATTGTTTAGTAAATAAGAAGTTCTAGACTAAACAGGAAGATGGGCACCACGTCAAAGCCTATTTCCTGCCCATGAGGAACTTCTGGTATATAGTTTAAAAGATATAAATACATTTAAAAGTAAGTTGATGACTCAAGCAGTAAAGTGCTTGCTCTACAAGCATGGGAACCTTAACTTGAAACTGCAACCCGCATGTAGAAGATAAGCATCCAGCTGATGTCTATAATCACAAATTAAGTGGAAGACCAGAGACAGGAGAATTCCTAGAACTTATCTGTCAGCCAATCTATCCAGTTAATGCTTCAAGTTTGGTGAGAAACCCTGCCTAAAAATAAGATGGAGAAATGATTGAGGTGGACAGTGGACAACTATGTCTTCTCTACACGTGTGTGCCACCATGAATACACACATGGCAAATTGACTACTGAAGACAATAAGGAAGTGATGTACACACTCCACAGTAAGTTCTGAGCTAAATGCCTGTTAAATAGTCAGAAAGACCACAAGGATGGTTTCTTCCTGCTACTATTAATCTGATAATGGATGCAAATGATGCTCTGTTTCTCAATCTATCTTAGTTGGGGGCTATTGTTACCAATATGAAACATCATGAGTAATAACTTAGGAAGGAAAGTGTTTATTTGACTCACACCTCCATATCCTAGTTCACCATCAAAAAAAAAATCAGGACAAGAACTCAAATAGGGCAGAAACTTGAAGTTGGGAGTTGATGCAGTGGTCACAGAGGAGTGCTGCTTATTGGCTGGCTCTCAGGGCTCACTCAGCCTGCTTCCTTATAAAATCAGGACCACTATGGTAGGGCTGACCCCACCCACAATGGGCTGGGCCCTCCCCCACAATTGCTAATTAAGAAGATGGTCTACAGACAGATCTTATGTAGGCATTTTATCAATTGAGGTATTTTTTTCAGATAGCTCTAGCTTGTGACAAGATGACATAAAACTAGTCTCCTTTCAGGGTCTTGTAACCAATTCTTCATATGGTTTTTAGAGCAGACAGTTTGAAAATACAGATGACACTTATAACACTCCACAATTTAGCCATTCACTAATCCAAGAAGATGATCATTCTATAGAACTATAGTTTTAATTTTTACCTGTTTACTAGTAAAACCATTGCTTATTTATTATGAGAGAAAAGAAATAATGATAAAGAAAATAATATCCGGGATGTCCCATTTCAGAGACTAGTGTGTATCTTACTCTGGAAACTGACCTTAATTTTTCTAAAAATATACTTTCAGATATGAATGTTTGAGTCATATTGAAGTTACATGTTACTATATGTATGTGTCCTATAAGCGTTTTTAAAGATGGGATATGTAAGATCTTATGAAGGAATCCTAGAAATAATTAACCCATGTTTGTGATTAATTTCAAACAAAGGCTCATCCAGGAGAAAGGCTTTTTCATTAGGCTCAAAAGAAAAATGCAAGGTTATTTTAAAGGTGGAAGCTGTTCCAAGGGAGGGGGCACAGAAAAACCAATCCTGTCTGTGAAGATTCTGCATGTGGTTGTGTAATATTGATACACAGGTTTGTGTAATATAGATGCACAGGTTTGATTTCTTCTGCAGAGAAGGAATGCAGCACTGTGGCATTTCTGAAATTCTAAACCAAACAGGGATCGAAGGGAGTCGTTAGAGTCTGAGCACATAGGCCAAGGTTTGCTTTATGAATGCGAAAGCTGAAAGGCTTGCTTTAAAGGATGTGTGTAGGTCTCTCTCCTGGCCACCCTGCATCTGGCAGTTCTGAAAAGGGTCTCCTTTGGAAAATAAAGTCAGTGATTCCTCCCCCAGTGAACTCACAAAACAGGAACAGATGTGACATAAGTGACCTCCACTTTATGCATACCTCAGAGAAAAATGACAGGGACTGAAGCAGGGATCTGGCTCCAGGCCAGAGAGAAGGACAATTGGAGTTTGGGCTTCTAATGGCGTGGTTCATGTCAACTTGCTCTTTTGTGCTTGAGTCAGGATTGCAGATAGAATAAGCTATGTCTGCTTATTGCAAGAACAAATACAATACTTGAAAAAAAGCTGGCATTTTTCTCAGCTGTATGTTAACACTGGCACATCAGAATACCTATGCTATCTTATTCAACCATCTTTGTTTATTCATTATTTTTGAAAAGTACACATATCTGAAGAATAGTCACATTCAAACCTCAATTACCATCCCCTATCTGCTCTTCTTAATTCTCGCTTTCCCAAATAGTCCCGCTTCTACCACCATGTCCTTATTTTGTGTATATATGCTGTTTCATACACGGAGTTATATTTACTGAGTGCTCGTGGTTGTGATGTACCTAGAAGACAGAGTTTCACGGCTTTCCTTTCCACCCTCCAATTTAGTCCTCCATTCTGGCTGCTTTCCCATGATGTGCTCAGGGCCTTGAATGGTTTAATGAACATACTTCGTTTAAAGTGAAGCAATCAATGTCTTTTATTCTTAGGGCATTGACCAGCTGTGAGTCTCCATTTTTCCAGTCACCTGCTGCAAAAAGAAGCTTCCATGACCCAAGCTAAGAGGTCATAACCCATGGGAGAAATAATCAATCAATGTGGTTATGATTGGATTTTGCATTCTGACAGCTGAGATAGAAATCTGTCTCTGCAGCCTTAAAAAAAAACAAACAAACACACACACAATTTTCTTTATATAATTTTGATCCCTCATGTCCCTGCCTGTTTTATTTTCTATTACAAAGCACCACCAATTTTTTCAAAAATTGGTTAGCTATTATTAACAAGCCATAATAATGCCTTATATGTATTAATAAGTGTTTAATGATTGGAAAATGCATTGTGATTACTGAGAATCACTTGCTATCAAAGTGTATAGTGTTTGAGCTCATTTTTCATCATTTTTATCTGATAATAAGTCCTCTGAGTGCAGAATGTATGGCAAATTCACCTTAATATAGTTGCTATATCAACTAATTTTTTCCCAGCACACTGAAAATTGTTCAAAAACCACTTCTTTAATCTAGGAACTTTGCATTTATATGTTTGCCCATTTCTGTGGTGTAAATATTCCCCACTGTCATTATCAAAGTACCAATATGATACAACTGACTCACAAAATCCTTCAAAATGTAGTAATGGTCTCTTGTACAGCAATATAAATTAGGTTCAGCATAGCACTAAAGGCTTCCAAATCAGATTCCCATCAGAGCATCTCCAGTCTCAATGTTAGGAAGGAAACAGCATGCTGCTGTGTACTGGGATCTTGAACCCCTCATCTGGAACTGTCTGAAAGGACTATTTACTGAACTTTCTATAGCACAAAGACTCTCTGTTTTTCTTCAAGGAGAGAATATTCATCCTCAGATCTTAACTACTACCACATGCAAGTTTCCTGTGAAAATTCATAATGTACAAGAGTGAGTTAAAAACAATTAGAAATTGTATAATTAAGAAATCCATTATATATATATATATACATACATATTTCAGCATCCAAAATGTTTCTAAACTTCTGTCTTGGTATTTGGTAATATCAAATGGAATTAATACCACTGAAGAAAACACTGAGAGGTAATAGAGGTACTTCTTTTGATAATACAGAAAATGTAAATAACTCCAGTAATTTTGAGAAACTTCATGTTTTAAAAACTTGGATATATATATATATATATATATATATATATACCATGAATATTTGTCAAAAGAAAAAAGTATAATAGAAATGATAAAGACTTTCTGCTATTCTGTAGAATCTATGCAATTCTAAATAATATCTACATGATATCTATACATAATATCTATACATAATATCTATGCAATTCTACAAGATAGATAAAGTTGTCTGTATTATACAGGTCACGAAATGAAGACTGGTGAAATTTAATTTACTTAATGTCTATATATATATATGTGTGTGTGTGTGTGTGTGTGTGTGTGTGTTCAAATTCAGACATTCTACCTTCTATGGCATGTCTATTTGTCAGAGTTTTGTTGTGGGCTGCCTTTCCAAAATCATGACTGTAGTTTAAGTTTAGTATTCTAATTCACAAAGAAATTTTCTTAATTTACCTTTCTTTTCATTCACAATGATACCAACATTTTTACCTACCCTCTGCAACCTCACTTGAAGAACATTAGTCCATTTTGTTTATCCAAGAATACATAAACATAGCACTAATTTTTTCAAATATTTATAACCTGGCTTGAAATTTAGCTTGTGTGTCATCAGTGACCAGGTGGCAGTGGTGCCGAGTTGATGTCTTCAGAGGTGATCAGGGCGACTGCAAGGATGGCACTCCCAGAGCTGTATGTCTCTGATTGAGAAGGAAATGATGCAACAGGAGATAGAACTAAGGAGAAGCCATTTAAAACAGGCCTAAAGGCACCGGTGACAGTTGGAAAAGAGCCATTTCCCACCATTTATGTGGATTCACAAAAGGAAAATGAGAGGTGGGATGTCATTTCTATGTCACAGATGAAGAACATTAAAAAGATGTTGCACAGAGAACAGATGAAGAATGACTCTCGGGAGAAGAAAGAGGCAGAAGATAACTTATGAAGACTAAAGAACCTGGAGGAAGCAAAGAAAATTACCATTAAAAATTACCCAAGCCTGACAGAGCTGGGCTGTGTAAAGATTTGTGCACTAGAATAATATAGAAACTGAAGAGTGAAGGTATTTGGCTGAGCCCACAGGTTGTGTCAGCAAGGAAAGAATTTGATGTTTCTGGTGTTGCGAGACAGTGTGTCTTGTCGGATGACCTGTGCCAGTATTACAATGGAGTAGTCTTGTCCCCTGAGAGCAGTGTGGCAGTATATGCAACACGAAACCTAACTCCAAAGGGCAAGTAGACTCCGGAAGGTCATGAGCTGAGCTGTGACTTCTGGGAACTGCTGGGGCTAGCCCCATGATGTAAATGTCCAGCTCAACAACCCACACACGATGATCCGTAGAGAGAACATGTCCAAAATCTTGAAAACACGGTCCATGATCACCAGGTGCCTTAGGGATCACTTCTTAGACAAGGGCTTCTGTGAAGCTACTACGCCAACACTGGTACAAATGCAGGTGGAAGGTGGGGCTACTCTCTTCAAGCTTGAAAATTTTGGGGAGGAAGCATCTTTGACTCACACCTTGCAGTTGTACCTGGAGATCTGCCTTCCAGCCCTGGGTGATGCTTTTTATATCATTCAGTCCTACAGGTCCGAACAGTCCAGAACATGAAGGAACCTGGCTGAATTCACGCATGTGGAAACCAGTGCCCCTTCCTGACATTTCAGCACCTCCTCAAACTTTTGGAGGACCTAGTGTGCAATGTGGTAGACAGAGTCTTGAAGTCACCAGTGGCAAGCACAGTGTATGACCTCAACCCGAGCTTTAACCTCTTAAACGACCTTTCAGATGAATGAACTCTTGAGATGCTATTGAATGGCTGAGGGAGCACAGTGCAAAGAAAGAAGACATGGCCCTCTATGAATTTGGAGACGGTATTCCTGAAGCTCCTGAGATACTGATGACACACACCATTAATGAATCAATCTTGCTGTGTCGATTTCCAGTGGAGATCAAGTCTTTCTATATGCAGCAATATCGTGAGGATCCTCAACTCACTGAATCTGTTGATGTGTTGATGATCAAGGTTGGTTAAATTGTGGGCTTCTTGATGCGCTCTTGGGATAGTAAAGAAATTCTGGAAGGCTCTAAAAGGGAAGGAATTGACCCCGCTCCTTATTACTGATATACATATCAGAGAAAATATGGTACATGTCCTCATGAAGGCTATGGCTTGGACCTGGAAAGATTCATAAGTTTTATTCTGAACAGATATGACATCCGAGATGTGTGCTTGTACCCTCAATTCCTCCAATGCTGCAGGCCATAACCAAGTGGCCCTGAAGCATGAAGGAAGGGAAAATGTTCATGAAAAGATAAGACTGCATCTTCAAAAGAACAAAAATCTAAAACCGTCCCTTGGTTTCCTGTTGGGTGTAGTAGCTTTTATCTGTCTTTTTGTGTTTTATTCCCCCCCTTTTTTTATTAAAGTTTTCTGTCTCTTCCCCACGACCGTCTCCCCTTTCCCTCCCCCTCCCCCAATCAAGTTCCCCTCCCTAGTCAGCCCAAAGAGCAATCAGGGTTCCCTGCCCTGTGGGAAGTCCAAGGACCACCCACCTCCATCCAGGTCTAGTAAGGTGAGCATCCACGAAACTGCCTAGGCTCCCACGAAACCAATAGGTCCAGTAGAATCAAAAACCCGTTGCCATTGTTCTTGAGGTCTCAGTAGTCCTCCTTGTCCGCTATGTTCAGCGAGACCAGTTTTGACCCAGGCTTTTTCAGACCCAGGCCAGCTGGCCTTGGTGAGTTCCTGATAGAACATCCCCATTGTCTCAGTGTATGGGTGCACCCCTCGCGGTCCTGAGTTCCTTGCTTGTGCTCTCTCTCCTTCTGCTCCTGATTTGGACCTTGAGATTTCAGTCCGGTGCTCCAATGTGGGTCTCTGTCTCTGTCTCCTTTCATCGCCTGATGAAGTTTAATATTCAGGAGGATGCCTATATGATTTTCTTTGGGTTCTCCTTCTTATTTAGCTTCTCTAAGAACCCGAATTATAGGTTCAATGTCCTTTATTTATGGCTAGAAACCAAATATGAGTGAGAACATCCCATGTTCCTCTTTTTGGGTCTGGCTTACCTCACTCAGGATGGTGTTTTCTATTTCCATCCATTTGCCTGCAAACTTCAAGAAGTCCTTGTTTTTTACTGCTGAGTAGTACTCTAATATGTATATATTCCATACTTTCTTCATCCATTCTTCAATTGAAGGGCATCTAGGTTGTTTCCAGGTTCTGGCTATTACAAACAATGCTGCTATAAACATAGTAGAGCATATACGTTTGTTGTGTGATAAGGCCTCTCTTGGGTATATTCCCAAGAGTGGTATTGCTGGGTCCATGGGTAGGTTGATCCCAAATTTCCTGAGAAACCTCCACACTGCTTTCCAGAGTGGTTGCACAAGTTTGCATTCCCACCAGCAATGGATGAGTGTACCCCTTTCTCCACAACCTCTCCAGCAAAGGCTATCATTGGTGTTTTTGATTTTTGCCATTCTGACAGGTGTAAGATGGTATCTTAAAGTTGTCTTGATTTGCATTTCCCTGATCGCTAAGGAAGTTGAGCATGACCTTAGGTGTCTTTTGGCCATTTGAACTTCTTCTGTTGAGAGATCTCTGTTCAACTCAGTGCCCCATTTTATAATTGGGTTGATTAGCCTTTTACGGTCTAGTTTCTTGAGTTCTTTATATATTTTGGAGATCAGACCTTTGTCAGTTGTGGGGTTGGTGAAGATCTTCTCCCAGTCAGTGGGTTGCCTTTCTGTCTTAGCAACAGTGTCCTTTGCTTTACAGAAGCTTCTCAGTCTCAGGAGGTCCCATTTATTCAATGAGGCCCTTACTGTCTGTGCTGCTGGGGTTATACGTAGGAAGTGGTCTCCTGTGCCCACGTGTTGTAGAGTACTTCCCACTTTCTCTTCAATCAGGTTCAGTGTGTTTGGACTGATATTGAGGTCTTTCACCCACTTGGACTTGAGTTTTGTGCATGGTGATAGATATGGGTCTATTTTCATTCTTCTACAGATTGACATCCAGTTTTGCCAGCACAATTTGTTGAAGATGCTCTCTTTTTTCCATTGTATACTTTTAGCTCCTTTATCGAAAATCAGGTGTTCATATGTTTGTGGGTTAAAGTCAGGGTCTTCTATTCGATTCCATTGGTCGACTTCTCTGTTTTTATGCCAATACCAAGCTGTTTTCAATACTGTAGCTCTGTAATAGAGTTTGAAGTCAGGGATGGTAATGCCTCCAGACGTTCCTTTATTGTATAAGATTGTTTTGGCTATCCTGGGTTTTTTGTTTTTCCATATAAAGTTGATTATTGTCTTCTCCAGATCTGTGAAGAATTTTGATGGGATTTTGATGGGGATTGCATTGAATCTATAGATTGCTTTTGGTAGAATTGCCATTTTTACTATGTTGATCCTCCCAATCCAAGAGCAAGGGAGGTCCTTCCATTTTCTGGTGTCCTCCTCTATTTCTTTCTTCAAAGACTTGAAGTTCTTGTCAAATAGATCTTTCACTTCCTTGGTCAGGGTTACCCCAAGATATTTTATGCTCTTTGTGGCTATCGTGAAAGGTGATGCTTCTGTGATTTCCCTCTCTGTTTCCTTATCCTTAGTGTATAGGAAGGCAACTGATTTTTTGGAGTTGATCTTGTATCCAGCCACGCTACTAAAGGTGTTTATCAGCTGTAGGAGTTCTTTGGTAGAATTTTTGGGGTCGCTTATGTATACTATCATGTCATCTGCAAATAACGAAAGCTTAACTTCTTCCTTTCCAATACGAATCCCCTTGATCCCCTTATGTTGTCTTATTGCTATTGCTAGAACTTCAAGCACTATATTGAAGAGGTATGGAGAGAGTGGACATCCTTGTCTTGTTCCTGATTTTAGTGGGATGGCTTTGAGTTTTTCTCCATTTAATTTAATGTTAGCTGTCGGTTTGCTGTAGATAGCTTTTATTATATTTAGGTATGACCCTTGTATCCCTATTCTCTCCAAGACCTTTATCATAAAGGGGTGTTGAATTTTGTCGAATGCTTTTTCCGCATCTAATGAAATGATCATATGGTTTTTTTCTTTCAGTCTATTTATATGGTGGATTACATTGATAGATTTGCGTATGTTGAACCAGCCCTGCATCTCTGGGATGAAGCCTACTTGATCATAATGGATAATTTTTCTGATGTGTTCTTGAATTCGGTTTGCCAGTATTTTATTGAGAATTTTTGCGTCGATATTCATGAGTGAGATAGGCCTGTAATTCTCTTTCTTGGTTGGGTCTTTGTGTGGTTTTGGTATCAGGGTAACTGTAGCTTCATAAAAGGAATTTGGCAATGACTTTTCTGTTTCTATATTGTGAAATACGTTAAGGAGTATAGGTATTAGCTCTTCTTGGAAGTTCTGGTAGAATTCTGCGTTGAACCCATCTGGTCCTGGGCTTTTTTTGGAAGGGAGATTTTTGATAACAGTTTCTAGTTCTTCGCGACTAACAGGTCTATTTAGATCATTCACCTGGTCTTGGTTTAGCTTTGGTATATGGTACTTATCTAAAAAAATGTCCATTTCTTTTGCATTTTCCAGTTTTGTGGCATACAGGCTTTTATAGTAAGATCTAATGATTCTCTGGATTTCCTCTGTGTCTGTGGTTATGTCCCCCCTTTCATTTCTGATTTTATTTATTTGCGTGTTCTCTCTCTGTTGTTTAGTTAGTTTGGATAGGGGTTTGTCGATCTTGTTGATTTTCTCCAAGAACCAACTTTTTGTTTCATTGATTCTTTGGACTGTTTTCTGTGTTTCTATTTTGTTGATTTCTGCCCTCAGTTTGATTATTTCCAGTCTTCTACTCCTTCTGGGCACCTCTGCTTCTTTTTTTTCTAAAGCTTTCAGGTGTGCCATTAAGTCCCCAATGTATGCTTTCTCCGTTTTCTTTAAGTGGGCACTTAGTGCTATGAACTTTCCTCTTAGCACTGCTTTCATCGTGTCCCATAGGTTTGAGTATGTTGTCTCTTTATTTTCATTAAATTCAAGGAAGACTTTAATTTCTTTCTTAATTTCTTCCTTGACCCAGATGTGGTTCAGTAGTTGACTGTTCAGTTTCCATGAGTTTGTCGGCTTTCTGGGGGTAGTGTTGTTGTTGCATTCTAACTTTAATCCGTGGTGATCTGATAAGACACAGGTGGACACTGATAATTTTTTTTGTATCTGTGGAGGTTTCCTTTGTTTCCGAGTATGTGGTCAATTTTCGAGAAGGTTCCATGACCTGCAGAGAAGAAGGTATATTCTTTCCTATTTGGGTGGAGTGATCTATAGATGTCTGTTAAGTCCAATTGCTACATTACCTCCAATAATTCTCTTAATTCTCTATTAGGTTTCTGTCTGATTGACCTGTCCATTGGAGAGAGAGGTGTATTGAAGTCCCCTACTATTAGTGTGTGTGGTTTAATGTCTGCCTTCAGTTCTAGTAATATTTCTTTTAGATAAGTGGGTGCTTTTATATTAGGGGCATAGATATTCAGGATTGATACGTCATCCTGATGAATTGTTCTTGTTATAAGTATAAAGTGTCCATCTCGATCTCTTCTGATTGATATTAGTTTGAAGTCAGTTTTGTTAGAAATTAGTATGGCCACACCTGCTTTTTTCTTAGGACCATTTGCTTGAAAGACCTTTTCCCAACCTTTTACTCTGAGTCGATGTCTGTCTTTGTGGTTGAGATGTGTTTATTGCAAACAGCAGAATGTTGGATCCTGTTTTCGTATCCGATCTCTTAGCCTGTGCCTTTTCATAGGTGAATTGAGGCCATTAATATTAAGTGATATTAATGACCATTGGTTGTTTACTCCAGTTATTCTTATTGTTTTTTGTTATTAGAGTTTGTGTGTCTCCCTTCTTTGAGTTGTGCTGGTGAAAGGTTGCTAGATGCCTATATTGTTGTAGGCAGTATTGGCAATGTTGGATTCCTTGGGTTGCGATTTTCCTTCTGTTAACTTCTGTAGGGCTGGATTTGTGGCTACGTATTGTTTAAATTTGTTCTTATCCTAGAATGTCTTGTTTTCTCCATTGATAGTGAATGATAGCTTGGCTGGGTATAGTAGTTTGGGTTTGTATCCATGGTCTCTTAGCTTCTGCAGTACCTCTATCCAGGAACTTCTGGCTTTCATGGTTTCAAAAGAGAAGTCAGGTGTAAGTCTGATCGGTTTACCTTTATAAGTTACTTGGCCTTTTTCCTTTGCAGCTCTTAATATTCTTTCTTTAACCTGTATATTCTGTGTTTTGATTATTATATGGTGCGGGGATGTTTTTCTTTGATCCAGTCTGTTTGATGTTCTGTATGCTTCTTGAATAGTCAAAGGAATATTTTTCTTTATGTTGGGAAAGTTTTCTTCCATAATTTTGTTAAAAATATTTTCTGGGCCTTTGAGCTGTGACTCTTCTCCTTCTTCTATTCCTATTATTCTTATGTTTGGTCTTTTTATTGTGTCCCATATTTCCTGCATGTTTTTTGATGAGAATTTGTTGGCTTTGCTGTTTTCTTTGATCAGTGCGTTTATTTCCTTTATGGTGTCCTCAGAATCTGAGATTCTTTCTTCTATTTCTTGTATTCTATTGATTATGCTTGTTTCTTTAGGTTCTGCTCGTTGACCTAGATTTTCCATATCCAACTGTTCCTCTGTTTGTGTTTTCTTCCTTGCTTCCATTTTAGTTTTCAATTCTTGAACTGTTTCCATTACCTGTTTGATCATTTTTTCTTGGTTCCCCAGGGTATCATGCACGTATTTACTCATTTCTTCAAACTTTTTGTTATACTTCTCATCCATTTCTATAA
>NW_026068079.1:1391430-1418219 GCF_014885135.2 Alexandromys fortis | reverse complement strand
TCTAACTTTAATCCGTGGTGATCTGATAAGACACAGGTGGACACTGATATTCTTTTGTATCTGTGGAGGTTTCCTTTGTTTCCGAGTATATGGTCAATTTTTGAGAAGGTTCCATGAGCTGCAGAGAAGAAGGTATATTCTTTCCTATTTGGGTGGAGTGTTCTGTAGATGTCTGTTAAGTCCATTTGCTTCATTACCTCCAATAATTCTCTTAATTCTCTATTAGGTTTCTGTCTGATTGACCTGTCCATTGGAGAGAGAGGTGTGTTGAAGTCTCCTACTATTAGTGTGTGTGGTTTTATGTCTGCCTTGAGTTTTAGAAATATTTCTTTTACATAAGTGGGTGCTTTTATATTAGGGGCATAGATATTCAGGATTGAGATGTCATCCTGATGAATTGTTCCTGTTATGAGTATAAAGTGTCCATCTCGATCTCTTCTGATTGATTTTAGTTTGAAGTCAGTTTTGTTGGAAATTAGTATGGCCACACCTGCTTTTTTGTTAGGACCATTTGCTTGAAAGACCTTTTCCCAACCTTTTACTCTGAGTAGATGCCTGTCTTTGTGGTTGAGATGTGTTTCTTGCAAACAGCAGAATGTTGGATCCTGTTTTCGTATCCAATCCCTTAGCCTGTGCCTTTTTATAGGTGAATTGAGACCATTAATATTAAGTGATATTAGTGACCAGTGGTTGTTTACTCCGGTTATTCTTACTGTTTTCAGTAGTAGAGTTTGTGTGTGTCCCTTCTTTGAGTTGTACTGGTGAAGGTTGTGAGGGCACCAGACCTCATTCCAGATGGTTGTAAGCCACCACGTGGTTGCCGGAATCTAACTCAGGGCCTTTGGAAGAGCAGGCAATGCTCTTAACCACTGAGCCGTCTCTCCAGCACCCTCAGTTTTCAATTCTTGAACTCTTTCCATTACCTGTTTGATCGTTTTTTCTTGATTTCCCAGGGTATCATGTACGTATTTACTCATTTCTTCAAACTTTTGGTTATACTTCTCATCCATTTCTATAAGGGCATTTTTTCACATGTTGTTTAATAGACTCTATTGCTTTTATGAAGTCAATTTTTTCCACTTCTTCCGTATTAGGGTGTTCAAATCCATCTGTTGTAAGATCATTGGGTTCTGGTGTTTTCATGTTGTTTTTCAGATTATTGGGTGAATTCTTGCCTTGGCGCCTGCCTATCTCCTCCTATCTAAGCTGTCCAATGGGTCTTTTAAAACCGGATCAGATTTCCCTGCTGGCCTGGGGCTCCTCTTACAAAATGCTGTCGCTCTGTTTCCTTGCTCTTTCCAGGGGCCAAGTTCCCTCTCGCCCCTCAAAAGGGTCTTCAGGAACAGGACCTGGCTCCTTCCTTGCTAGGGATCTCGCCAACCAAAGGCCTACCTCTTTGCTTTAATTGTAGTGGGGCTATCTGCTCTCGGTGTTGTGCGCAGGTCCCTGCTGTCTTCTGCCGCCTGTACTGGTCTGTTGCCGCCTGCGTGGTGGTCTGCTGCCCTGCCTGGGCCTGGCTGTTTTCTTCCCTTTTATAGCCTTCCGGAATTTCTTTTCTATCCTAATCACTGTATTAAATAAACCATATATGAATGTATAGTTTTAAAAAGAGAAATTTAGCTTGTGTATACCTGTGTCCTCATCTTTCCTGTATTAATCTGAAAACAAAAAGGCCATCACAAAAAAGAACACATTCTAAAACAAAGTGGTTATTTATATTTATAAACTACAATCTCTCCATTTATGTTCACTCTTTATCTGTAAACTTTACTATTCCTTTCTCTCTACTATATGGCTAGAGTTTGAATATGCTTGCCTAGGTTCACTTGAGTTCGAATGATTGTTCTATCCTTCTTCTTCCATCCTGTTTTATTTATACATTATTTCTCTTTTTCAACCATGCCTTTGGAAAATCTCATCTCCAGCAACTTGTTAGTATTCCCTTTTCCAGGTACTCTTCAAACCTTTCCAGTTAGGTTTTTACCTCCACCCCAATGAAGATCTCTCAAGATTTTCAATAATCTTATATCAAACTAACTTTTGTTTTCTTTGTAAAATATTCTATTCATTGTGGTTCACAAAAATTCATTTGGTTTGCTTTTCTTCTGTTTATCTAAGGACTCTTTCTGAACCCCCACGAAGTCTTCTCTTCTGTTGTCTTCTCAGTGTTAAATGAAAGACAGAGATTCATCTCAGGCACATCTCAATGGTCGCTCCCTTGTGAGATCTTATCACTGCCATGGGTTCATTGACAACTATTATTTCATCCCAGACCTATACCTAGTCTAGAAGATCTCATAGTTTCAAATTTCCATCCTAATTCTCACATAGAATTTCAACTCTGGTGCTCTACAAGTAGCTCAAATTTACAACTATTAGTAATTTACCCTCAACTTGTTTTGCCATACTATATGCATTTTTCCTTGAAATCAAAAGTTGTTCAGTCTTCTAAGTCAAAAATATGAATGAAATAATTTTAAACACTTGTCTTTGTCAGGGTCAATATTAATCCACGCATAAGTCTTTTGAATTCCTGCACTTAATGCTACTAAAATCCATCCATTCATTCCCAATATGACACAATCTACTATAAGTCAATAAATTCCTAGCCTCTTATAGCAGCTACCAGTCCCCATCATGTCTCTTCATGATTCATCCAAATTTTAGTGCCAGAGATGTATCTCATACATTAAAGTCTTCAACATGCTCCAGTGTTTTTCTTTGTTCTTTATCTCTATTTAACATACTGCACTTATTCAAAATGTACTGTTTTCAGAAACACTATTTTCCCTTGTCACTCTCTATACAACAAATCTGATGAGTACACACACACACTTGTGTCTTAAATCAAATGTTGTCTTTTCTGGAAAGCCTCCTTCAGTTCCCATGGATTCCTTTCTAATAGTCCCCAGACATCCCAAATTTCGACTTGCATGATATTCAAAAACCATTTCTATACCACCATAAACTCGGTACTTCATATGTTTGAGTTATATGTTTTCAAAAAAAGTTCATGAAACCTCCTGCATAGAATACTTTCCTATTGAAAAAAAGCAGTAAAGTAGCAAGTTTCTTAAATTCCATTGTATTCTTGAAAAGGTGCGTTTATATAAGCCTACATTTAGCACTATTTTTAAAATAGTACTTATGACGGTTTGAACGAAAATGTGACCCCCAAAAGGAGTGGTACTATTACAAGATGTAGCTTTGTTAGAGTGTGTATGGCCTTGTTGGAGAAAGTGTGTCATTGTGGAGGAGAGTTTTGAGGTTTCTGATGCTCAGTATACTGGGCAATCCCTCCATTGACTTCACGTTGCCTCTGAATCAAGATGTAAGGACTCAGCTCCAGATCCACATCTGCCCACACACCACCCACACACCACCATGGTCCCCATCATGTTAATAATGGACTGAACCTTTGAAAATGTAAGCAAGTCTCAATTTAATGTTTCCTTTATAAGAGTTGCCATTGTCATGGTTCTCTTCAAAGTGATAATATCCATGTCACTGACATTATGAAACTTTATGATATGGCATATAAAACAGAAAAAATGTGCTGAAAGTGGCTATCTTTGTTTCTTATTTAACATTTTATTGATTCTTTGTAGATTTCACATCATGCATCTCGATCATACTCATCTCCCCCTCCCTTCACATCTTCCCTCTACCCTTGCAACACCCAAAGGAAAAAAGATTAAAGAAAAGAAAAAGGATAGAGCTCATCATGGAAGTATAATGTGGCACAAAGTCACACAGTATGTTCCTTAGTCCATACATTTTTACTAGCAAATGTTCATTGTAATGAATCAATAGACTGCTTCAAGGCCTTTAGTTTCACTAACAATGATAGGACCTCACTGGGACTCCTTTTGGTTTCCCCTGTTGTTACCTTGTATGTTCCACATTCTTCAGCCTTGGAACTTGTAGGATCAGTCCCTTCACATGCTCCAGTAGATCATAGGTGGGGTAGAATAGGGAAAGGCCAACTCATAACCCTAGTTCTGGGCTTTAGTTGTTCTTGGCTCTTTCTCTCTCATTAGACCACCAGAGTGAGCATTCTAGTATGGCCTGGGGTTGGTTCACCATATCCAGTAAGAAGCAAGCATCTGGGTCAGTTCTCTATGCTCTTGCTCTCTAGGTGACTCATTCACATCTACACTACAAGGGCCAATTCTACTGTGATGCCCTAACAAGGTAGAGGATCTAGAGTACTGCAGTTAGTGAGGTGCCAGGCCATTTCTTCCATTTTCATGACCTCGTGGCCAACATTCCCACCTGTAATATGGTTATTTTAAAATGTGTTTTCCTGAATTTTCTTTTTGGTAACTGCCATAAAAAATGGTAATAGTGAAATTAAAATGTATGGATTCACAGAGGTGAAGAAACCCAGTAGCAAGATGACCAGGAATAAGAAAATAACCAGCAAATTCTCAGGAGATGGAAAGCAGTTAAGTTAGGAAAAATGGAGCTAACAGGCTAGGCAAATCCCGAAAGTTAATTGTCTCCCAAAAGTGATTCTGATAAATACCCAATCCTATTTTCATCATAGAATGCTAGAAAGCCAAAATGAAGATGAAAGATTTATGAGATCTGAAGAGAAACCAGAGAATAAGACCAAAATGAAAAAAAAAAATATCTTTGGTAGCTTGGAAAAAAGTTGTATACACAGACAGCTAGTCAATTGTAGCAGATGTTCGTGCATGCTACAGAGCTAGCTAACTTACACTTTAAGACTGATAAACAGTAACATAGAGTTTTCAGTGTTAAACACAGTGGTAACATTTATATTGTTCTTGTGAATATTTGTAGGCTTAAAAAATAATCCTTGAAAAGGAATTATTATTATTATCTTAAATGCAAAGGGAGACAAATAAAATTAAAGAGAAAATTATGTCACATTTCAGGGCTCTGCTAATAATTTAAAGAATGAATGTTGACTTAGTTTTTGTAATATGACAGGACTTTCCTGAGAAGCTCAGAAAATGAAAATATTTCTGCTTTGGTTTTGGAATGAGGATGGACATGGGGCACAACACAAGTCAGCAACTAACATTCACCAGACCCAGCTAAAATGTAATAAAAAAATCCTCAAGTAAGACAAAATGTATATGATTGAGTATATACACATAACTGTATTGTAGGAGAAGGCTTGTTTGTTTCCCGTCCACCCAGACTCCTGAAATAACCATACAGAAACTGTATTAATCAAATCACTGCTTGGCCTATTAGCTCTAACTTCTAATTAGCTAGCTTTTAAATTTTAATCTAACCCATTTCCATTATTTAATATTTTGCCACGAGGCTTGTGTCCTGCCGGAAAGTTTCTGGCATGTCTGTCTCTGGCGGTAGCTCCATGGATTCTCCCTGACTCTGCCTTCTTTCTCCCAGCATTCAGTTTAGTTTTTTCCACCTAGCTCTACCCTGACCTATGAATAGATCAAAGCAGTTTCTTTATTCATCAGTGGTATTCACAGCATATAGAGGGGAATCCCACATCATAACTGTATGAGACAATGTTCACTGTGGTTATGGATTCATCTTGTATAAGTATCTTCTTGAGAAAAATACAAAACAAACATTTCGAAATATTACAATTTGGTGTTTTGTGAAATTAGGGATAAATGAGAGGGGCAAATGGTGTTTACTTTTCTTAATTGCTCTAATGCCATTCAACTTTAATAAAACAGCTTCAGTTATTTCTTTAATGAGCGATAAAGCAAGGAGAAGAGATAGATCATAATCATGATCATACTGTTGATTTGGGTGCTAAACCCTAAAATGTTTTTTGTATTTTGTGTTTTGTAACATGAAGCTTAAATATATTACTTAGTATGCATGAAATCCATAAAATGATTGCTTAATATTTAAAAGTTATATAAAATCCTAGAAGAAAAACTTGAGACTAAGATAACTAACTCATCAGTGGAATTTGACATCTGAATTTTGAGATGGGTGAGATATGCTAGTGATACCTATCTACTACACCTGTATTCCTGACAACCCAGCATCTGAGGAGGATGGATCATGGAAGCCTCAGATATCATGAATAGCTTATGAAACACTGTAAGACCTCACTGTGTGTGATGACAATGTACATGGAAGGAAACCTGGGGAAGGAAAATAGATTTTGCCAAACATCTAACAATTGCTAATTGTACTCACCCATATTCGATTTGGGAAAAAAAAAAGGTTAATCAGTCAATTCGGAATGTTTGGATAAATGTTCACAGATGGGTAGCTGTTGGCTGTGTCTGTTGAAAGGTGCCTATGTGAGGCCAGTAAATAGAGTCAGCAAGAGGAGGAAGGAGAGTCTCCACTGCATCTGAGGGCTGCATTGCACAGCTTGGAGTTTACTGATAAGAAAAGTGGGGATGTAGATATATACATCAACATTTTCATCTTTTACCAGATCTGAAAAGGGGTGGGGCTTGTACTTACCTAGTTGCTGGTTTACAAATTCCATGTCACTGTTTACTCTGTTGTTTGTCACACCATGGGAACTAAATAAAGAAATCACAAATGAATGGATGATTCAACTACTAGTTACTGATTCACTTTTACTATTGATTAGACTACTAAAAATCCCGTAAATTATAGCCAAGACCTTTTAAAAAGGTTTATTTATCTGTTTCCCTCTAATGAAGCAAAAGCACTAAATTTAAAGTCAGACGATTTCAGTGTAAATCATGGCATGGTCCCTTATTGAGTTTCTATTTTGAACATCCCTCTGTGGCTCTTTGAGCCTTAATTATTTCATTCATAAATGTTGATAATAAGATGTTCCTCAAAAGATTGTTTTAAGAAAGGAATGACCCAATAAGCAAGTATTTTATAGATTGTAACATAAAAATGACAGTTGTATCTTTGATTGCAGTCCCCTTGATATATATTTTTCCATGTATTGTGACAATTTTTCCTCTCTGTTTCTTTTTTATAAAATGGATTTACAAATGGGAAGTTGTAGCACAGATTAGTAGGCATGGATTTATATTAAGAATCATTTATGCAGAAATTGTCACAGGTATACATATCTGTCTCCTTGGGTCATAAAGACGCAAATGGGTGAATAATCTGTATTCATTCAAGGGACTCATCCTTTAATTTCTTAATGAATTTACAAAATTAATTAATACTATTATAATTAGCCATTAAGATAGAGGAAAATATTGAACCATCTTTCTCTTTTTTAACTATCTGTTTTGAAAAAGAATGAGCCACATAAAGATGCAGATATAGTTCAATTGATTTTGCCCATCAACATAACTATTACTATTGAATCACAATTAGTTCATTATTAGATTCACATATATAGAGAGACAATATAACAAGTCTGGGTAGATTTTGATGTTACTTTTTTATAAGAAAATGTGTAGAAATTAGCACAAATTTTTGTTATTTTATAACAATGTGCCCTGAATTTAAATACTAATTCATGTATTTAATCTCAAGAAGCTTCCATTTCCTTTTCTGAAAGAAAGCACATTTAAAATATTGTACAGAATGGTACCAGATTATTGTTAAATGACTGCTAGCAATTGTGATTTTTGTGATAGATTTTAGATATTTGAATCCCAGATGTTAGTCTTGGATTGTGTTTCGGAGGAAGAGAAAGACAGGGAGAAGTAGAGGAATATGATGGGGAGAAGCCCTCACCCTGCAGTCCAGCTGATAGACAAGATTCCTTTCAGATATACATACCTTATGATAAAATAGTGAGGATCCAGGTAACTCC
Source organism: Alexandromys fortis (assembly GCF_014885135.2). Lineage (NCBI taxonomy): Eukaryota > Metazoa > Chordata > Mammalia > Rodentia > Cricetidae > Alexandromys > Alexandromys fortis. Next base: position 1,410,487 of record NW_026068079.1, on the reverse strand, counting down.
TGCATATGTATATGAGCGTGGTTTACAGCAAGGATACCCTAGCTTCCTGCATCCCTGTGACACCCATCATAACCTTATCAATTGTAAACCTGAGAGATTCCTCTCAGGAACCACCCAATGACCTCATTTAAGCTCTCTGACATCCTTTTTTTGTTTTGTTTTTGCTTTTATTGAAAATAGATTCTTTTCTCATACAATATACCTTGATTATAGTTTGCCCTCTTTTTATCCCTCCCAGTTCCTCTTTACCTCCCTTCTCTCTCCTCCAGATCTACTCCCTTTAAATCTCTCATTGGAAAAGAACAGACTTCCAGGAGACAACAACCAAACACAGCAAAATAAAATTATAATAAGAAGCAGCGAACGTATCATATTGATGTTGGACACTGATGTGGGATTCCACTCTATGTGTGGAGACACAGTAGTCAGAGACCCACTTGTTCTCACAAGCAAGAGTCCCATAAAACCACTAAGCTAATATCTACCATATATGTCGAGGACAGTGTGTAGAGTGATGTAGGCTCTCTAATTACAGCTTCAGTTTCTGTGAGTTTGTATGCATCTTACTTAGTTGACACAAAGAGACTTGTTCTTCTGGTGCTCTCCATCCCTCTGACTCTTACAATCTTTCTGCCTCCTCTTCTAAGGGATTCTCTGAATTCTGAGGGGGAAGGATTTGATAAGGTACTCTTATGTAGACTTCCTGGAAAAGAAAAAGAGAATAGATTTAATGGGCAGTCTGGCAGTGGATGGAATTGAAGTGGGGATGGGATCAAGAGCAGAGAAAAAGAAAAAAATGCAGAGAGATGTCTCGAGCTGTGGGCCATTTGGAAGTTGGTGTGGAAACCTAGCGCAGTAGAAACTTCCCAGAACTGATGAAGGTAATCCCAAGAGGACTCCTAATATTGAGTGATATGGAACCTCAACAGGCCACCTCTTATTACCAGATGAAGCTTCCAATGTCAGGGCTGGGTTACATTCAATAGTATCCCTTTCATAATGATAGCTTCAAATACAGATGGATTGTATAGACTGTTAGAAAAGTAATAGCAAGTTTTATGTTGACATTACACAAACAATAGTCAGTTGAGGCATTGCTTCCATGAGATCAAACCACAAGCAGGTTTGCAAGGTATTTTATTAATTAGTGTTTAAAGGAGGGCTCACCCCATTATGGATGGCTTCATTCCTGCTGGTGGTCCTGGCTTCCATAAAGCATAGGCTGAGCAAGTTATAAGGAACAAGCCAGAAAGAAACATGGCCTTTGTGCCAGTTCGTGCCTCCAAGTTCTTTCCCTGATTAAGTTCAAGCCATTATTTCATTGGATGAACTGTGATATAGAAGTATAAACAAAATTAATCCTCTCCTCCCCAAGTTGTTTTAGGTCATGGTGTTTCATCACAGTAATAGTAATCCCAACTAAGGCAGGCATTCTCTAACACAAGCCCATATCCATGCACCCAGGTGAGTCTTTCTTTCTCCTTCTTTTTCTTCAGTTAATTAAAACTTTATATGAACATATATTTATTATCTCCAACTCTACTTCCTACTAACAGCCTGAAATTGTTATACCCATTGGAATTATGAATCTCATTTTACCAGCGTTGATGTCCCTAAAAATCAGGGAAGCTCCTTAGGCTGCTTCAGGTAACCTATTCTCTATTCTTCTTGATGTGTATTTTCTTTCAAACTCAACTGTCTGTGTTGATCATGGTGGAGACAGACTGGCTCACTAAAGAAAAACCAGGACTGTTTTTGAGGAGGAAAAATAACAAACAGCAACTCAAGAAGGAAAGAGTTCCTGGGCTACATCTATAGACCTGCCTCACACATGATTCAAGAGCCACAGATGTCAGGTAGGTCATGCTGAGTACTTTGCATGTTTACCAGAGACAAAAACAAAGTCAGATAAGGAACTGAGATGGTCTATTTGCTATTCTTCCACCACAACTGTTCAAAGGAAGGTGGAATGTAGATGGAAGTTTCTATCCTACCCAGTCCCACAGCTGTTCAATCCCAAGGAAACACAAAGAGGTTTGTATTAATTACAAACAATTTGGCCTATTAGTTCTGGCTTATTATTAACTAGCTCTTACATCTTTCATTAACCCATAATTTTTATCTATGTTTAGCCACGTGTCTTGGTACCTTTTCTCAGTAAGATATTTCCATTTTCTTCACTCTGCATCTGGCTGGTGACTCGCACTCTGCCTTTCCTTTTCCCAGAATTCTCCTAGTCTGATTGTCTCACCTATACTTCCTGTCTGATTCCTGGCCAATCAGTGTTTTATTCAACTAATGTGAGTGACGACTCATTACAGTGTACAAAACCATTATTCCACAGCAGTGAAAGCTGCCAGACAAGAGCCTTTGAATATACATGACTGACATTAAAACACACAGACAGCTTCAGTGTCCTTGTACTTGGGTGCAGAGCACTTGGTGTTGCAGGAGGTCCTTCCGCCCCTCCAACCAATAGCTGCTGTGATACCAGCCCATTGGGGCGTGGTGTCTCTCCCTTTAAAAAAGTGGCTATTTCCTCTGCTCACTCTCTTCACTTCCTGCTCCGCCGGAGACTAGACTCCCTTCCTGGTTGTGCAGATGGCTGTTGTCTGGGACGGTGATCTGTAAGTTTTCCCCTTTAAATAAATAACACCCTATTAATCATAACTCCAAACTGGTGTGGCCTTGTTCGTGACTTACGCCTTCAACTTGGGAGATAGAGAGGGTGAGAGAAAAGTAAAAGAGACAAATCTGAGCAGCAGAGAGCCTTGTGACAGCACATGCCTGTCAGCCTTTCAGAGGAGCCTCTCACATTTGCAGTCGAGTCCACCAGTTCTAGGGTGGACTGAACAATTTCACTGGCATTGTCATATAAATTTAAGGAGAAATAATACCTAAAGCAGGGCAGTGACAAGGAGGTGCAGAGTCCTGAGCCCAATATCAGCATATTACATCCCAAGGAAATCTGTATGTGTGTCTGTGTGTCTGTGTGTATCATCTGTGTGTGTGTCTGCATGTGTGTCTGTGTGTGTCTATGTGTGTATATGTGTATGTACTACACATTCTCATCTTGTCTAGGAGATTCTTAGTCAACTTTGAGGTTATCTACAAAGCGTATGTTGTTTACTAAAGGGGTTGAAGGTGGACAACATTGCCTGAGATCCCGTAGCTAAGTATATGAAGGGCTGCTGACACAGTAACCTAAGTGTGTCCATCACCCAAAGCACAGCAGTTTGTTACCATGCATGATGATTACTATTGATTATAAATATGACAGGCTTTATAATCATCAAAGAGATGTGCATGGCTGAAAAGGATTATTGGATTAGGATAACTGAGGTAAGAAAACCCATTTTCAATGCAAAGTAGCATTACATCGTTCTTTGGAGTAAAGTGTGTACTGAATGAAAAAGACAAATCTCACTAAACACGGGTATTGAAATGTCTGTTTTCCTAGCTGTTCTCACTAAACACTGGTATTGAAATGTCTGTTTTCCTGACTGTAGAGGCATTGTGGTCAGCAGCCTTACCCTTCTTATCCATGCCTTTCCCACCATCTTAGATTTTGCCTCAGATTATAAACTAAAATAAATCATTTCTTCCTTAAGTCACTTTGGTTAGGTCTCTTTTTTTTTTCAGTATGATTAAAAGTAACTAATATACTAGGTTACTTAAGACCATTTTGTGGGCCATGTAAAGTGGGGTGGCTGCATTGCAAACTGAATTAAAGGTTTTGGACACAGCAAACAAATGAGATTCAGCTGTGTATATTTTGATTCATTAAGTTTAAAGACAAAAGACTAACTGTCTATAGTTTTGGAAATTTCACCAGACAGTTTAAATTGGAATTCATGCTAAAAATATTCAAAGTATTTCAATCTCTTACCATAGGTATGGTAAGCTTTGATCTTTGTGGGAGTTTTATAAAAAAAGGAGCCTCCAGGGCAAGAGGGATGGTTCAGTGATTAAGAATGTCTTCTGTGGCTTCAGAGGACCTGAATTTGGTTCCCAGCACTCCTGTCAGCATCTCACAACTATCCATAACTTTAGCTCCAAAGAATCTACCGTTTTAACCTGTTCTCAGTAGCCACATACACACACATTATGCACACACACACACACACACACACACACACACACACACACAGAGAGAGAGAGAGAGAGAGAGAGAGAGAGAAATAAAATAAAAAGAAAGACAAGCCTTGAAATCTTGGCCTTAGTAAAGGTGGGGGTAGCATCCAAATTCTCTAGAATTGACACCTACCAGGAATACATACAAACATAAACTAAACATTAATAATTCGAAGGGCACGGTGACTAAAATGATTTAAACAAAGACATTATCTTTGTACATAAACTCACTAGAAAGTCTAGCAACTCTTCCATAATTTTCTGAAGATACCAATTTCAAAAAGAAAGAAATACTACCGTTATGTGGCCAAACTGAAAAAAGCTATAAGCAGGAAATGATTTGAGTAATTCTACAGGAATCATAAATAGAAACCAGGATCAAAATGCAGTTCTATTGCATTAATAAGAAAGACAACACATTTGGTAAACAACACTTTTCTTTTTGGAGTGTGTGTGCATTTCAGGAGATGCTCTTAAGTTTGTAAAAACAGGATAATCTTGTGTGTAATAAGAAGAATTCTGCTAAAGCTCATTCCCAGCCACTATCGTGTAATCTTTAGTCCTTACTTGGGGAGGTTGCCCAAGAAGGACACTAAGCTCACCTAGAACTCCTTTTTCCTATTAGAAACAACTTGAAAATATGGAAAGATCCCAAAGGTTCTGAAAAGCAGCTCTCATGGGACAGGATTCAATTCTCATTCGAGCAAGGATTATGGGCTAAGGGTGGAGGATCCAACTTGGAAAACACATAGCAAAACTTCTTGAGATAAGTTTGGTTCAATGTTCTTTACTGGATCCAATAAGACTGATAATATCTGTATTGCTATGATTTGCCAACTGTAGTCCAATTTTGGCTTAAGAATATCTTGTAGTTATAACAAAATATAAACACTTACATTTTCCTCCTCCCTCTTAACTCACTTTTTTGTGTTTTATTTGCTATTCATGAACATGCAAAGGAGACGGGAGTTGGTATGAGAAGAACATATGAATATTGGTGTACTCAGCTGGAACAGAAGTGTTGATGCCTATGGAGTATGTCTGAAAGGAGGGAGAGGAACACTTAGCAGACAAAAAAACTAAAAACTTCTAGAAGAGTAAGCCTTGTGGCTAGGAAGTCACTTCATTAAGCAAATAAGTCAAATGGTTGAGCAAACGAGTAAATATTTTGGATATATGAGAAACAGTTTTGTTGCTGTTGGAAAAATGATTTACAAACATAAAAAAGAAGGAACTCTAGAAAGTTCACTGAAGTGTTGAATTGGAATGGGGAGTTGGACTAATATTTTATTGCTAAATGGTAAATCATCTCAAAATCTAGTTGCCCATGTCCTGTACATCAGGGATCTAGGTGAGCATAGCAGGCACAGACTGTCCCTGCTTGATGATGTCTTTGCCTCAGCTATGAAGATGGGATGAATAGGGATGAGGCACTGGAGCAGTGTGCTGGAACCCTCTAGAGTCTTCAGGGCTGTTGATGTTCTTGCATGCCTATCCTAGGACTCCTGTAACTCCTAAGGAGCAAGATGGAAGCTGCCTTGCGTGTTTTAACTTGGACCCTATAATCATGCACTGTCATTGCCACACAATTTATAGACTGGCTGTGAGTCACAAGTTTACTTAGATTCAAGAGAATGGATTGTCTTAGAAATGTTCCCACAAACCAACTTAATGAGGGACGTGGCACAGGTCAGGGTTACTCAAAGTTCAAGATTACAGTTAATCACTGAAGGAGATAGAAGAGGAGCTTGAGGCGGTCAGAATCACATTAAATCTGCTTCCTTTCTCCTTTTCATTCACTCTAAGACCCAGATCATGAAACATTGTTACCTAAATTCAAGGTAATTTTTTCTTCAGCTCCTTTAAGAAAATCCCTCACAGACGTGATCTGAGGACCATCTGCCAAAGAGTGCTAGATTTTGTCAGGTTGACAATTAACACTGAATTTCAAAGCTCTACTCCTCATCTACTTTACAGCCAAATACACCATGTTTGTGCTATAGTCTTCTACTACTTATCTACAATGTCTCTTGCTTGTCTCATCATGTAAAATACAGGCCAACTTTCTGAGTCTTTATGGCCATTTATAATTCCTGAATTTGGATTCATATAAAATAAAGTCAAGTTATATATTTCCAACATATAATAATACAAAGTAAATATTCTTATTCCAAAAAGGGAGAATAAAGACCTCATAGGGAATGATCAAGTCAGAATAAAACACACACACACACACACAAGATCCTTGTTACAGGAACAGCAAGTGACACCCTGTTAAGACAGTGTGTGAAATTTTCAGGGGGAACACAAGAAGATGTTGGTGTTACATTAAGCTGATATCTGCTTTGGAGATCCATATTGAAAGTAATACAAGAGAAGATGTTTGGCTGGAGGAAATACACACTGGAGAGTTATGGTGTTATGGTGATATCATACCATTACTGTTCTCAAATGATGAATGGCAATAATGAGGAGTGAAGAGGGGGATGCATGTCAAGGAACCATGTGTTCCAAGTAGCATCATGAGCTGAAATCCTAAATTCCCATGACTCAAAGTGTGACCTTATTTGTGGTTGGGGTCTTCTCAGAGGCTCAAATTAAAGTGAAGTTATTGGGGTCAGACTTATTGTATTATGCCCTCCATTCTCATAAGAAGAGAAAATGTGGACACAGGGTCATGAAAATGGAAAGAAAGAATGTGAAGAAATGCAGGGAAAGCTATGGTTTACAAACCAAGGACAGAGGCCAGGAGCGAGCCTCCCTCCCTCATAACACTTAGAAAGAATGAGTCCTACTTATATCTTTCCTTCACCTTGATTTCAAAATCATGTTTACGTTTCAGACACATCAGAACTGTGTAAGTCATCTAGTTATAGATGCTTTGTTACAGCAGGAATAAATAAGTAATATACTAAATGAAAGGGTAAGAAAATTATTTCATGCTTGCAACTTTCCTGTGAGCTTGAAATGCAATATATTTGATAATTTGATAATACGTTGTATACCTAAAATTAACAATAATAGATTTTAAGTGTTTTGACAAAGAAATAAGACGAGCATATGAGGTAACACATGCACTGACCAACTCAGCCCTTGCAAACATGTACATATGGGCACCTATCTGTCAAAGAACTGTGCTCCACACCACGAATACAGACAATTTTACTTGTCAATAAACATAAATATAATGATAAACTGCAATTCATATGCAAAAGTATAACAGTGTAACATCTTCTTGAGCTTCACCCCCACTTACTTCCACAGGAAGCATGTGCATTACTGATACATTGCAGAATCCAGGGATTTTTGTTTACATCAGTTGTTCATGATTCACCCTAGCTGATAGAAAAAGGAAAAGAGAACTTAGAGAGCGGTGTTCTTTCAGCTTGCACTTGTCAGAAAAAGGAATCTCTTGTGTGAATACTTTATCTTCAGCTGAAAACTGACATACAGGCAGATAGCAATCGGTACATCTTCTCTGAGGCAAATGATTGTTCACCCCTCTGACCTTAAGTTTATTCTTTAACCACAATGCCACTTCCCACACATTATTATTTGATTCTCTTTGTCTCTTATAACCTGGTACTTATCGATTATGGAAACTTGAGTAAAGTTGTCAGAATAACCCAATTATTTACTTAATTTCATAAAGTCACATATGATCAGTGGCTCCTTGCCATACTTCATAATCTCACTTGAAACTGCTGAGTATCCGTAAGTCTTTCAAACTCACCAGGCATTGTAGTCTAAGTTCACACTTGCCTCAATGTGATTGCTTCAGATATCCTTAACGCCAGTCTTCTTACAAGTCTCCACCATGGGCAGTCCTTCCTAAAATCTAAATGCCACTAAATACCACAGTGACTCCTTCTTTTTCCCCCATTTAACTGCTGTCCTTCATTAGAAATGTAGCAAATTATAGATTCTGTTAGTTATTATTCTTTTTTTAAAAAATTATTTATTTTATTCTATACATATTGGCATTTTGCCTGCATGCATGTCTGTATGATGATGGCAGATCTGGAACTGAAGTTACAGGCAGTTGTGAGCTGCCATGTGGGTGCTGGGAATTGAACTCCGGTCCTCTGGAAGAACAGCCAGTGTTCTTAACCACAAAGTCATTTTTCTAGCCCTTATTATTTGTATATACATATATATATAATATATATTGTTGATCTTGCTTATAAAATATATTTTACAAACCAGATTTTATTTTTTCTTTATGGCTAAACTCATGTATTATACTCACTAAGTGTTCATTGAATGTATAAATGAAATTACTTGACAATCCTATGCATTGTTCCAATGATCAAAAATAGTATATATAGTAAAAACCAATTCTAGTGATGCTTGAAGAAAATCATCATTCATGTACCCAGTAATAAAAATCTAAAATGTCATAGCCACCATGGAAAACAGTTTGCAGTTGCTTCTCTAGACTAAATATGTGATTATCATATGACTCAGCAGGTGTACCTCAGGACAAGTGAAAGGTATTTTCTCATAAAAATCTGCCTATGAATGTTCAGTGTTTATAATAGCTGAAAATCAAAACCAATCCAGGTGCCCTTTAATGGATATTAAGGTAAACAGATGGTAGTTTGCCACTATGATGGAACATTTCTTATTATTAATAGCATAAAATGCTCATAGAGAATTTTATAAAGTCATTTTGTTGACTTCAGTGGATTTTCCAAACTATATTCGCAGTAACATTTCATGAAATAATAACACAGAGAGAGAAAGATGCAGTTATATGAAAATTTTGATGATTTGAGCAGTATCTATGAATTTTATTTGTCTTAGCTACTGTTGCTGAAGAAAAAAAAAACAGTCTGACAAAAGCAACCTAAGAAAACAAGGATTTATTTTGTCTTGTAGTTCAAGGGTCTTGTCTATTATCGCAAGGGGATCAAGGTCCCAGGAGTTTGAAGCAACTGTTTCCACTGCATTCACCACCAGGAAGCAGAGAACAATGAATGTTTGTGCTCAGCAAACTTTCTTTACTTTCTATAGTTTAGGACCAACACCTTGGAATGGTTCCTCTTACTTTCACAATAGATATTTCCATCTCCATGTACCTAATATACATAGTACCTCATGGGGTGCTCACAGGATAACCTAATCAAGCAAACCCTTCACACTCATGTCCAGAGGCTTGTCTTCTGGGTTATTTTAGAGTCTGTTGACAACAGCAACCATCATAGCTCTACAAGTTGTCAATTTAACAACTAAACCCATCACTTTCCTTTTTAAAAAATTAATACTAGATTGTAAATTCTTTCCCTGACTCATAACTCTATAACAATTTAATGTATAGTGTATTCTGGTACTCCTTCATCCCACCCTTTCTTATATTCACCCCATCTCTCTTGACCTCTACTCCTCAATGCTTATTTGTGTGTGACCCATTTAAATAGGACCATGTGTATAGCTGTTGGATTAGTGCTATCTACTGAAGACTAGAGTGATCACCAATGGATACATAATTGAAGACAATGCTACCCACTTTCCTAAATCTGTCTGTAGAAAGTAGTTAAACAGTGACAGTTACAATGCCTGAATCCCACTTTCATCCTGTCTAGCTGTTGACAGGCCCAGTGCAGTCATCTGTTGTTGCTATTTTTTTTTTGCTTGCAATCAACATCTATTTCCCAAAAGATGGCATTTTATACTCACCTTTCCCCTTCCAGTTATTACTGCCTTCCAAGTCCCACATCCTCAGTGTTCACTGGACCTTGGACAGGATGGCAAAAATGTCTTATTTGAGGGGGAATACTCAATCATTACTTATTTTTAGAGCTTTTACATCTCGGTCTTCTTTGCAGTTCATTGGTAAGGGAAGCTTCTCTGCTTAAGGCTAAGAGTAGAACTAATATGTGAGTATAGATATTACATTTAGAAGGGGATTTGACATTCTAGTAACTCAGCTAAATAATAAATAACATAAAGTTCACCCAGAGTTATTGTGTCCTCACACGGGCTTTTGAGCCAGTTATAGATAAAGTATAAATTCTCTGCTATGGATTGGGTTTAGATCCAGTAAGATCTTCCATAACAGTTGTGTCCCTATTGTACAAGTGGGTACATCTTGTCGGACAAGTTGGTATCATCATTGGTAGTACTTATCTGGGTAAGATAATTGATACATTTTCTCTGTCAGTGGCCAGAATAGCATATTCTTATACTGGGAAAACTAACTGATAGGAGAGAAACTCCCAGATTTTTACCAACTGGCTGTCATTATACCTTGCAATCAAAATATGTACTACCTTCAGCAATAGGCTTTTTACCAGCTACTTTTGGTGTTCTGTATATCTCTGGGGTCTCCATCACCATCAATTCAAAAGGAGTTATCCTACACTTTGCATTGGGGGTTTAGTGTCAAAGAGGTATCTTTTACCAGCCAAGCAGAGTTCAGGGTATCTCACTTTCAAATTCTTTTTTTTTTTTTTTAGTTTGGGTGCAATATTATTGCTTTTCATATGGAAAAAATCTTCACACTCCCCTTTTTGCCCTCTGTCTGTGTCTTCTATCCCTCCACTTTCTCCCTACATAAATCTCTCCATGCATAGTGTTCCCCACTTCATTTTTTTTATTACCTATGACTTATTATCCAACCTTCTGTAAGACATTCCCTGATAATAGCTTTTCTCTTGATTTCTGCCTTCTTCAAGAACTCCAATTTAAACACACTTGGTTTTCTGTTTAAGCGTCTCATCTAGTATAATTTTTTCCATTTACACCTATTTCACTGTAACTTTTATTTTTCTTTATAGCTAAATAAAACTTCATCCCTTATATGCACCACATTTTTATTATCCATTCATCAATTGGTGGATATCTACACTAATTCAATAGCCATTGCCAATAGACTGGCAATAAACAATGATGAGCAAGTATCTTGGTAAGATGTAAAATTTTCTGAGTATGCACTAAGGAGTGGATTATCTGGGTCATATGATACTTCTATTCCTACCTTCATGAGTAATCTTCATATGGATTCTGATAGGAGCTGTATCAGTTGGTACTTAAACAAACAGTGAATAAAGATCACTCTTTCACACATCTACACCAGTGTGTATTATCATTTGACTTCTTGCTGATGGATAGTCTAACTGGAGTGAAATGGAATCTCAGAGTAATTCTGATTTGCACTGCCTGACAGCTACTGAAGTTAAATTCATTTTAAAAATTGTTTATTTTATTGTTTTTACATTATTTCCCCTTTTAAGTTATTTTAATGTAATTAAATTAATTATTATTAATTACATTAATAATTTTACATTATTACATCCCCATTCCCTCTAAACCATCTGCAATATTTTTACTTGCTCTTTCTAAAATTCATGGCCTTTTTCACTATCTGTTGTTATTAGTGGGGGTGGTGGTGGTCATGGTGGTTGTCATGTGGTGGTGGTATGTCTGTATTCCTAAAGACATGGATAAAACATCCTCAGTCTGTGTAATGAACATATTTTGAATCACTTCATTGGCCATTTTCTACCTCTTTTTTAAAAGAATTCTTTCTTTGTAACTGTACCCCGATTTTTGACTGTGATATAGATTTTATTGATGCCAAATCATCACTTTAAAGCCACAAATTTAAAGGTCTTGTCTCTCCAATCTCACAACCATCTCAGAATGAAAAAAGTGTGTTAGTCTAGTTTCAAAAGTTCTCATAGTCTTTAATAATTCTAGCTGCTTAAAAGTCTGAAGTCTAAATCTCACCTGAGATGTAAGGCTATCTCTTCACTTTTAACTCCTATATTAGTAAAACGTGTAATATAATGTCAAAGAGTAAATTTCCTATACTAAAATGGAGGAATGAAGACATTGAAAGGAAAGATAGAAATAACCGCAGCAAAACCAAAATAGGACAGAAATATATCAGGAAAATATCAACCCTGTACTTCACTCCTGCCTTTTGGTACTCATGATATAATTGCCTAGGTTCCAAAAGGGTTAGGCAACTCCACTCCTCTATTGTTCTCCAGAGTCTACTCTAGGCATGTAGCTTTCCTCAGTCAAGTTCCATGGTTGTGTCCTCCCTGAGAACCTCACATCTCTTTTATAACTTAGACTTCACCTTGGCAACTTCACATAAAGGGCTTTTAGTGTCTTTTTGAAATGACTTGCATACATTGTCTGGCCTCCACTGTCATACATACCATGGATCCCAATTCCATGACCCCAGCTCCTGCATCTTTCATGTCTGTGAACCAGCACAACACTACAGTGTTGCTGTGTGCTTCCCTTGGATTGCAGGCATATCAGTATCTGATTGCTGACCTTGGGGTACAAAACACTTTCCTAGAATGTTTTTGAGGATCAGAGAACTCCATCTTCTGCATTCTCAATTCAGTTTCTCTCCTTTCAAATAAGATTGCATTTTCACAAGTTGGAGTCTTTGATGGATGGTAATTACTCTCAGAGAATAAATAGTTCCTTTTCTCCCCGCACAGAACAAAATGTTTAGGAACCACTGTTTCTTTTCAGGCACACTCTGGATGCAAAATTCAATTTTCTCAAGTTCTTTTCCTATTTAACAACCTTCACATTTTCTCTAGCTTTCTACCAGCATTTTGCTCTTTTTGTCTCTCGGTCTAGATAAGCAGTGAGCCGTAAGCACGCTCTCATCTGCATGCTCTCGAGCTTTGAAAGTTCCTCTGCCAAACAAATTAATACATTATCCCTTGAGGTTAGCCTAACCAATGCTCTCAGGATACAGGCAAATGAAGCCATATTCTTGGCCAAAATATATTATGAATGCCCCCAATCCTGTTCCTAATAGCATTCTTGTTCCTCTCTGAGACTTTTTGAGCCAAGAGCTGCTGCTCTCTATGTCTCAGCATTGCTGCAAGCTCCCACAGAAGTGTCCCATCTAATTCTGGTTGCAGTATTCTAGAATTTTTCTAGGCCAGAATACTGAATTCTACCTCAAACACTCTCAGAGACCCAAGGGTCTCTGGCCAGGTTTATCAGAACAATGGCTTTATTCTAGCCAGTTTATGACTTAGCTACTTTCACTGCTGCTCTAGAAACAATTCTGAGGGAAGCGATCACTGTGGTTCAAGGGTACGGTTCACCACAATGAGTGAACCATATAGGAGGTGCTTAAAGCAATTTGTCATTTGGCATCAAAAGTTAAGAAGCCGAGAGCAATACATGCCTATGCTCAGCCAGGCTTCCCCTTTTATGCAGTCCTGAATGCATGCCACCCTCTTTCATGGTGGGTCTCCCCACCTTAATTAATCCTATCTATATAATTCTTTTCAGGCATATGTAGAGCTTTGTTTCCTAGATGATTGCTGATCCTGTTAAGTTGACTATCAAAACACCCATAATTCTATTCATTTTTGGTTATGATATTCTGAGATTCTGTCATTGAAGGAAACCAGCTGTAAGGTATCTGAGATTTCTGTGTTATTTCTAACCTGTACATACAAATTATCTTACAGAACACAAAAGGTTGAGTTTGAACAGTGTACTTTTATTTAATTCTAAACTTATGCAGTAAAGATGCTATGCATATTGTAGTTTCAAAACAGCAGCAAGCATTAAGCAAACATAAATGTAAACATTATATAGATGTGTATGCATATATTATATAGTATAATGTGTAATATGTTACCTTGTTTGTGTATAAAATGGATATGTACACAGATATTTTATAGACATATGATACCCATATTTGATTTTATAATATTTTAAATAAATTTATTTATTTATTTTACATCCTGACCACATTTTCGCCTCCCTCCTCTCTTTCCTTTTGTTCCTCCCACCTACTCTCCATTTATTCCTGCAGAAGAGAGCAGCCTTCACATGAGTATCAAAAAGCATGACATGCAGTAGTATTAAGTAGTATTAAGGCTGGGAGAGGCAACCCAGTATGAGGAACAGGGCTCAAAAGCCAGTCAAAATACAAGGGTCAGTCCTTACTCTCATTATTGGGAGTCACTGCTCCTACTTGGTCTCACAAGTAGATCAAGCTACACAACTGTAACATATACATAGAAGGCCTAGGTTGGTCCCATGCAGGCTTCCTGGATGTTGGTTTAGACTTTGTGAGCTCCTATGGGTCCAAGTCAGTCGATTCTGTTGATTTCTTGTGATGCCCTCGACCCCTCTGGCTTGTACAAACCTTCCTTCCTCTCTTCAACAGGATTCCCTAAACTCAGCCTAGTATTTGGCTGTAAGTCCGTGCATCTGTTTCTATCAGTTTTTGAATAGAGGCTCCCTGATGACAACAGGGATAGTCATTATGAGCATAGTGTTATAAAAATATCATTAGGCATCATTACATTGACATTTTTTTCCTCCAATCATGTTTGGTTCTATCTTAGGTCTCTGGGCCATCCATCCTCTGGATCCTGGCACTCCAGTGTTGGGGTGGGCTCACCTTTGTGGCATGAGTCTGATGCTGGATCATCATTGGTTGGCCACTCCTATGACCAGGGAAGATTTCCAGTAGAGGGACTGGGACACCAATCCAGTAGACACAACCTTTGACCTATACTGTGCCCCATATTTGTATATTTTCAGAACACTCAACCCCTTACCTAATTTGTTCTAATTCTTTGGAATCCTCCATATTGACTTTATACATATTGCTAATATTAGTTTGTGTGATCTAAATCCATAACTTACTTAATTCTTGCATCAACCTTCAGAGACTCTGAGTCAGTGATAGTGGTGATGTCAGTGGATAACTATAATTATCTAGAGCACCACATAGCGAGATGACAAGATAACATAGACGCTGGGTCACCACTTTGAAAACCAGAAACACTGGGGCTCAGATCCTTCTTTGTACAAGGATAAGTTTGAATGACATTATTTTTCAAGAAAATTTTTTAACACTTTAATTTTTAGTTTTGAAAATTTCATGCAGATATATTATATATTATGATCATGTTTTATCCTGTTATTGTTCTATCATATCCCTATCATTTTTCTCTGTTTTTTCAGCTCTCATCTTTTCTATTTGGCTTTAAAATGACTATGACTTGGTATTTTAGAAGCTTGAAGACTTAATATTCTTGAAACTTGAACATCAGAATGTGATTCCAAATGAAGTTATTGATTTATCCTCAAATGCTAGCTTTAATTTACATATGAAACCAGTAGAATTGTATCTGATCTCTATTACAGAAAGGTTATTGACATATGATTTTTACCCTTACAGTTCTTTTAGGTACATGGTATGCTAAATATCTATAGATGGTAATAAGCCAGGATTCTAAATCTTTGGAGGATAAAAACTTGTAGACATTTAAGATACAGTTATAGGATCATTCATTATCATTATCATGCAAAGCCAAGGTGTGTTACACTTGCTAAACTTGAAAACAGTTTTATTTAGAAAAGCACTAAAAAAGTCTTCCATGAAAAAACAGCTTGTTTATTTAATATTTATAATGCAACTTAATGTATCCATGTCATGTGTTTGAGAGGACTCCTGAGAAATGTCCCATCCCAAGGTTAGCCAATAGCTGACAGATGTCAGTTTACTCAAAAAGCCAGCATTTGCACGGCTCTGAAAACCCCATGAAATTGTTGTACCCAACTTCTTGGACGTAAAATCTCCTGCAATTTCAGACTTGAAGTTGTTTTAGATTTTTGAACTAATTAACTCTTACTTCCTTGAATATCCAAGTAGTAGTGCCTAATGACCACCAGACAAGGACTCAACTGCACAGAAACGTTGTCAAACAATTGCTCTAAAACATGAACTTCTCCACTAGCAATGAATACAGTTTTCTGAGTAAGTACCAAGAATGCTCACACAATTTGCAATTCTCCACCTAACTTAATTCTCACAAGTAGCATCTCCACAGAGACAGCCAATGGAATCAGATGAGAGATGCTGAATGGTGCCATAGTGATGTGGGAGTGTCATATATCAATCTGTTGATTTCATTGGTTAAGTAATAAACACACTGCTTGGCCTCATAGGTTAAAGCATTGGTGGGAGGAGTAAACAGAATAGAATTCTGGGAGGAAGAAGAAGTGAGGTCAGACTCTGCTCTGGTCCCGGAGAGACCCGACAGCTCTGCTCTCTAGAGCAGAGACACCAGGATGGACGGAGGCTAGACTCTTCCCGGTAAGCGCACCTTGGGGTGCTTCCACGCATTACTAGAAATGGGCTAGTCCAGGTGCGAGAATTAGCCTGTAAGGGCTAGAGTTCATGGGCCAAGAAGTGTTTAACTGAATACAGTTTGTGTTGTTATTTCGGGCATGAGCTAGCCAAGCGGCCGGGGTGTTGGGGACACAGCCCCACTGCCGCTCTTATTTCAACACCATAACACAATAAAGAATCCCTATTACTCCAAACCCCAAAGAGCTTTACTGTGCTTCCAGCTGTTTCAATTATAAAACTAAAAGTCAAATATGAAATGTGTGGATCACGGCATCTAAATGACAATGACAGTGTGTATAGGAAACAAGTAGAGTGGTGAAGCAATGGGAGGAATATTTTCTAAGTGTTGAAATAAAACAGTAAGTTGTGTAGCCCACAAGACTGTTTTCAGAGAATGATGCTGAAATACAGACATGAATACAAACACAAAATCTGACTGCAGTGTGAAGTTTCTCATAAAAGGATATTTCTAAGGCAATTAATTAGAAGAAAAAAATAAAGTGCCACATTTAAAGAGGATGATGCAAAGAAATTTTAGACATTCATACATGTCTGCAAAACAACTAATTATGCACACTTTGTGATTTAAAACTGAAAATCATACAAATTGCAATGGAAGCCTTAGGCAGCAATAGTGAATCCAGTGAGAAAATGAGAAGTAAAAGAGTTTTAAAGCCTACTTTGTTGTTCAACCTGAAAATAAATATTCTGATAAACTGAGGACTTTGTTAATTGTGTGTGTCATTTTGGTATGAGCACTGAGACACTACAAAGAGGAGATTTAATGAGAATACATGTATTCAAAGCCCAAACCAGGCAAAAATATCTATAAAAAAGAGAGAAAATTTCTAGGACAGCACAAGTTTTCATAAATCAAAAAGTTGCCCAGAGAGAGTAATCTACCCCAAAGAAGAGAGGTCAACGTGTCTTATATAAAAACACTGGAAAAGAGATCCTTTAAAGTTCCTTTGCTATGGACTGTTCGCAAAATCATACCAAGTGGTATGTCTTACCAGTAGAGTCTAGACAGTAGGATCTGCCCATATCCATTTCGAAGGACAGAATTCTTACAAATAGGTCTGAATTAGAGGTCCCACGAAATAATGAAGTGGTGACCTAAAGCCCACATTTTTAAATTTGGGACCTGTGGGAAGATATAGCAAGACCTTGGTAGCTCTCCATGGCAGTGTATACCAATTCTAAATAACTTGATTCATATGCCAATCTCTGGGGGAGTATGATAATGAAAGGGAGACTGTGTGCTAGTTTTCACAAGGTTACTGCTCATAGTAATAAGATGATTCTTGTCTCAGAGAGTCTAAGTCCAGATCTTTGTATACTCTTTAGTTAATGCCTATTAGTTCATTGCTTAGAGATGTTCTAATCTTACCTTTCCTGGTGACATTTGTTCCACAGTTGCTACCATAATTCTCATTGTTTGCCATTGTTTTTCAGTTAACGAGAGGTATATTAAATAATTGTTTGGATAATCTGAGGCCATTTATTCCCACTTCTACTGACTATAAGTGCTCATTGAAACAATCTCTTCTTGAGTAGGGAGGACTTATCAAAATTAATTGCCTTGATGGAGGTTGAAAGGTATTACTTCGAAGTACCAATTTCTACCAATACAAGGCCTAATAGATTTTGATTCTGTAAATCTAAATTTTTAATTTTTTTTGAGATCAGTCTTCTGTTTAATATGGGGTTGGTGAAAATCTTTTCTCATTCAATAGGCTGCCTTTTTGTCTTATTAACGGTGTCCTTTGCTTTACAGAAGCTTCTCAGTTTTAGGAGGTACCATTTATTTATTGTTGCTCTCAGTGCCTGTGCTACTGGTGTTATATTTAGGAAGTGGTCTCCTTTGTTGATGTGTTGAAGGCTACTTTCCACTTTCTCATCTATCAGGTTTAGTGTGTCTGAATTTATATTGAGGTTTCAATCCATTTGGGCTTAAGTTTTATAGATGTGGATAGACATAGATCTATTTGCATTTTTCTACATGCTGACATCCAGGTATGCCAGCATCATTTGTTAAGGATGCTTTCTTTTTTCCATTGTATAATTTTAGCTTCTTTATCAAAAATCAGGTATGAGTAGGTGTGTGGATTAATATCCAGGTCTTCAATTAGATTCCATTGGTCAACCTGTGTGCTTTTATGCCAATATGTCTCCAAAATATATAAAGAACTCAACATCAGAACACTAAATAATTCAATTAAAAATAGGGTACAGAAACCTAGTGCCATTGTCCTTGGCTTCTCATCAGCCCTCATTGTCCACCATGTTCAGAGAGTCCGGTTTTATCCCATGCTTATTCAGTCCCAGTCCAGCTGGCCTTGGTGACTCCCAATAGATCAGCCCCACTGTCACAGTGGGTGGGTGCACCCCTCACTGTCCTGACTTCCTTGCTCATGTTCTCCCTCCTTCTGCTCCTCATTTGGACCTTGGGAGCTCAGTCTGGTGCTCCAGTGTGGGTCTCTGTCTCTATTTCCATCCATTGCCAGATGAAGGTTCATATCCAGGCGAATGACTATATGTTTTTCTTTGGCTTCACCTTCTTATTTAGCTTCTCTAGGATCACAAATTATAGGCTCAATGTCCTTTATTTATGGCTAGAAACCAATCTAGGTTTCGGTAGTACTGCATGAACTGGCTTTGTGGGAGCCTAGCCTGTTTGGATGCTCACCTTCTGGACCTGGATGGGGTGGGGAGGACCTTGGACTTCCTACAGGGCAGGGAATCCGGACTGCTTTTTAGACTCAAGACAGAGAGGGA
>NW_026068079.1:1385778-1391366 GCF_014885135.2 Alexandromys fortis | reverse complement strand
GGAAATGGGAGTCAGGGAGGAGGCGGAAATTTTTTCAACAAAAAATTAAATAAAATAAATAAAATAAAATATGTGCTTAACCCAAAATTAATAAATAAATAAATAGGGTACAGATTAAAAATAGGGTACATATCTCAACAGAATAAACTCAAATGGCTGAAAGACACTTAAGAAAATGTTCAACATCTTTAGTCATTAGGGAAATGCAAATCAAAACGACTGAGATACCATCATACACCAGTCAGAATAGTTAAGATCAAAAACATCAGTGACAGCTTATGCTGAAGAAGATGTGGAGTAAGGGGAACAGTCTTCCACTGGTGGTGGGCATGCAAATTTGTACAAGTACTTTGGAAATCAGTATGGCAGTTGCTCAGAAAATTGGGAATCAACCTACCTCAAGACCTAGCAATACTACTCTTAGGCATACACCCAAAGGATGCTCAATCATACTACAAGGACATTTGCTCAACTATGTTCATAGTAGCAATATTTGCAATAACCAGAATCTGAAAACAACCTAGGTGCTCCTTACCTGAAAAATAAATAGAGAAAATGTGGTACATTTACACAATGGAGTACTACTCAGCCATAAAAAAACAATGGCATCTTGAAATTTGCATGCAAGTGGATAGAACTAGATAAAACCATCCTGAGTGAAGTAACCCAGACCCAGAAACACAAGTATGATATCTACTCACTCATAAGTGGATACTAGCTATAAAGCAAAGAATAATAATCCTGTAGTCCTTGACCCCTGATAAACTAAGTAACAAAGAAAACCCTATGAGAAACATGCATAGGTCTTCCTGGGAAAGCAAAATAGAGAGTGTGGGGGTGGAGAGATAAGAGAGAATAGAAGGGAGGGGAAGGGAAAAAGGCGAGCAGGGAAGAAATTTGAGGAAATGAATGATTACAACAGGGGAAGGACACAGAGGGAGACAAGGAAAGATATATCTGACTGAGGGAGCCTTTATGGCGCCAGCAAGAAATCTGGCATTAGAGAAATTCCCAGGAATTATCAACTCACTTAAGTGATTGTCCAAGCAGTGATTCAAATAATATAGTTTCTAAGTGGTTATTTTAAATCTGGGCAGTTGGGACAAACAAGCAGCCTCCTACAACAGCTTTTGTGAGTTTTCTTGTGGTGTCCTTGACCCCTCTGGCTCCTATAACCAATCTTTTCTCCACTCCTCAGCATATCTGCATTTCTTCTGTTCTAATGTTCCATTAGATTCTAGTTTGTCTATGATCACAATATGAATTTTTACACATTTGGTCCTTTCTCCATGTTTACAGTTATATAATAATCCAGTTTGGGTGGCCTATGCGTTGGTTAAACTCAAGGACTATATTTTCACGTTAAAGCATTGCATTACCATATAGACATCTGGCCACCCTTAGTCATGTTTAGTTCTAAGAGCCGAATTCTATGACAGTGGCAAATTATACGGTGATTTCTATAAGTACATCTGAGCTCCTGGTATGCTTTGATGCTTAATTAATGCTTGCTAACAGAAATAAATATGTCATATGCTGTCATTGATTCTGTGCAAAGGGCCTAATGTGAAAAGACACTGAATGAGTGATGTGGGAGTGTCATATATCAATCTGTTGATTTCATTGGTTAAGTTATAATAAACACACTGCTTGGCCTCAGCTTAGAACATAGATGGGAGGAATAAACAGAATAGAATTCTGGGCGGAAGAGGAAGTGAGGTCACACTCTGCTCTGCTCCCAGAGAGACTCGACAGCTCTGCTCTGGAGCAGAGACGCCATGCTTGCCATGCTACACTCTCCCAGGATGGAAGAAGGCTAGAATCTTCCCGGTAAGCGCACCTTGGGGTGCTTACACACGTTATTAGGAATGGGCTAGTCCAGGTGCGAGAATTAGCCTGTAAGGGCTAGAGTTCATGGGCCAAGCAGTGTTTCAATGAATACAGTTTGTGTGTTGTTATTTTGGGCATGAGCTAGCCAAGCGGCCGGGGTGTTGGGGACGCAGCCCCACCGCTTTATATTTCAACAGATGGCGCCCAGACGTGTGGACAACTGAATCCACAGAAAGCCTGAAAAAGCTTGGGAAAGAGTAAAGCATGTTTTCTTGGTAGCAGAAATTTCTTGGGTCTACTCTGCTTGCTAGAGGCAAGCAAGCACTCTCATCTAAGAGAGGCTTCCTGACTCAGCTTCAGCTGCAAAACCCTGCAGCTCATTAAGAGGTCCTGCCACAAAACACTTAAATGGTATTGACGAAAAGCTGAACGCATGCTTTTCGGTTTTCAGCCGTAGCAGGAAAAAAGCTGCGCTGTTTAAAAATGCCGGCTTTCTGGGCCATCCTGCCAGGGCAAACTCTGACTGAGGCAGGAGGGCCAACTACCGAGAGAGGACTTGACTGTTGTCTGTTGTAGCTCGCTGGCTGGCAGGGACCTTGAAACGCCATAGAATTGTGGCTATAAACATGGCTACAGCCTGTATCTCCGCCATGAGGCTGGAAAGCTAAGGAATGGACTGGATCTACCTGGCAAAGCCACGGCTTTAATCCTACTCATATTGCTCAGTAATTTAAAGGCTCGTGTGGTCAGAAAAAGAGAGATATACAGTAAAGAGATTCAAAGACAAAGAAAATGTTTAAATGATTTACAGTGTGTTAAAAATATATGCAAGCTAAAAGTTAAAAGTTCTTAAAAAAAAAAAAGAAAAAGAGAAGTTGTGTGTGGTAGTACACGCCTTTAATCCCAACACTTGGGAGGCAGAGGGAGATTGACCTCTGTGACTTCAAGGTGTGGTAGCACACGCCTTTAATCCCAGTGCCTAGAAGGCAGAGACAAACAGATCTCTGTGAGTTCAAGGTGTAGTAGCAAACACCTTTAATCCCAATGCCTGGGAGGCAGAGACAGGCAGATCTCTGAGAGTTCAAGGAGAGCCTGGTCTACAGAGTTATTCCAGGTCAAAGAGATACAGAGAATATAAAAGTAAAAATAAACGAAATAGAGGTTAAAATAAAGCGTACAAAGATGGAAAATACACAGAGAATCTTGATACTGTATACTATTATGCTCTCTTTGAATTGTTTGAATGCTGAGGAAGGAGCAACAGCTGCCAAAAGATATTTGTTTATAAATGCTGCTGAACTAATCCAACGTAGAGATTTTGATGCCTTGACTTTGAAATTTGGATCTAAGGACATGATACTTTGGAAAGGAGTTTCTTTTTTTGTTTTCACAGAGGATGAGACCCTGTTCATTTCTTCTATTCCGATATGGTATGATGGACCACGCCCTCCTGAACGGTTGCTGTGAATACCTTCAGAAAATTGCTTCGCTCAACTGCCAACTGAGATGAAACTAGCACACAGGTTATACCATGAAAGACCTAATTAACGACGCCCCCATTCAGCAGGAAGCAGTTTGGAGAGAAAAAACTGCGCCCATGTTCCCAAATATGGTTTATAAATGTTCTTTTACATTTAAAGGGGGATATGATATAGATATGAATAATTTGCATTAGTATAGATTTTGCTTTATTGATAGAGATTTAAGGTCAATTTTGAATGTATATAGGTTGTTAATGAATAATCATTAATAGTAGTTAAGCTTGTAGTTATGTTAGTTAAGATTTTCTAGATGTGCATAGATATATTTTAGATAGGCATTCTTCATATTTTTCAAAGATTATAGAATATGGCATTTTAAATGTTTTAATAACTTAGGACTTTTCATGACAATGAGACACTCTGCTCCTGGCAGCACCAATCTACTTCAAGAGGAAGATGGGCATCGAAGAGGATCCTTATGGAGTTTGATAGCCATTTGGGCAAGAAACTGCTCTTGCCTGGACTATTGCATAAACTGGACACAGAGAACCCGCAGAGAGAGGACTGCTGAACTTGCCTAAAGGTGAGATGATCTTTCGGGGTTCCTGATTCATGAAAGAGTCTGCAAGACATTCTTCAGGACAAGCAGATAGTGACTGCCTTTGAAATTTCCTGCTTTGTGGAAATGTCTGCTGGAAACTATGGGCCTGTAGGCCGAAGATGGATGCCCCAACGGTACAGAGGAACTTTGGGTGACTGTCCAGGCAGCGAGATGTCTCTGTCATTTCTAGAGCTTTGGATGTTAAGTTAAAGCCTTCTTTTTTTTTTTTTAAACAGAAAAAGGGGAAATGATGTGGGAGTGTCATATATCAATCTGTTGATTTCATTGGTTAAGTTATAATAAACCAACTGCTTGGCCTCAGCTTAGAACATAGATGGGAGGAGTAAACAGAATAGAATTCTGGGTGGAAGAGGAAGTGAGGTCAGACTCTGCTCTGCTCCCAGAGAGACTCGACAGCTCTGCTCTGGAGCAGAGACACCATGCTTGCCATGCTACACTCTCCCAGGATGGAAGAAGGCTAGAATCTTCCCGGTAAGCACACCTTGGGGTGCTTACACGCATTATTAGGAATGGGCTAGTCCAGGTGCGAGAATTAGCCTGTAAGGGCTAGAGTTCATGGGCCAAGCAGTGTTTCAATGAATACAGTTTGTGTGTTGTTATTTTGAGCATGAGCTAGCTAAGCAGCTGGGGTGTTGGGGATGCAGCCCCACCGCTTCATATTTCAACAAATGAGGTCTGACTTTGAGTGGTGGAACTTATGTAGAAGATTCAGCAAAAGGCATGCTATTTCCTTTCTGGTTTGAGCATGAGTAGGATTTGCAAGGCAAAAACGTGCATGTGAATGTGTGTGTGTGTGTGTGTGTGTGTGTGTGTTCCACAGTCAAGGGACATTTGCTGCTGTGGCTTGTATGGCTTGAGTCCCAGAATTCTGACTAAGGACAATGAGAGGATGAACAATAGACACAAGTGCACAGAAAAGCTGAGACTGGATGGCCTGGGCTCTGAAGGAGAAACAGAATTGCCTGTAAGATAGACCTGTTTAAATTGTATGCAGTTGAACAGGAAGGCAAAGTTATTGCCTACAACTAAGCAAGAGATTACCTACAACTAAACTAAACCTGTAGCAAGTTATTGCCTACAACTAAACTAAACCTTTAGCTAATTGTAGTAATGAACATTCTGAAGGTGTGTGATCTTCAGGTTGTAAACTTTGGGTAAAAGCTATGGTGGGAATTTTCTGTATGTACTGTTAACAATACTTGGACCAGAGAAAAGCAAAGGCCTTAGCATCTCTATGAATCTCACCTGTGGAAGGCTTTGACACTCCTGTGGAGCTGAGGCACTGGCTCTTGAGAAGGCCATGTCTATGTCCAATGCTCATCCACCCAGGACTTCATATTCATCCTGGTCTTCATTTGCTACCTAATATTTGGAAAGACACAGTACAGTAACTAAATGGAATTTCTGAGGAGGTATAACAGCATGAGGGAGATGGAATTGGAAGTAGAGAAAAGTAGGGAAATTATACTGGGAAGGTCTCATCTGGTAGTGTAACAGTTGCTAAGAATTAATCCTGAACAATTCTGAGAACAATTGGGGGAAAGTTATGATTCACATCTAAAAGCAACCTAGAAGCAGAATTATTTTTCCTCTGTTGATTGAAGATAAAAAAGAGTTCTTATTACCAAAGAAATAAAGTCATGGATGAGGCACAT
>NW_026068079.1:1381061-1385601 GCF_014885135.2 Alexandromys fortis | reverse complement strand
CTGTGTTCATATCAGCTTTACTCATAATATCCAGAACCTGGGAACAACCTAGATGCCCCTCAACCAAGCAATGAATAAAGAAAATGTGATACATTTACACAACGGTGTATACTCAGTTCATTACTGTTCAAAACAATGGCATCAGGAAATTTGATGACAAATAAATGGAATTAGAAAAACTCATCCTGAGTGAGGTAACCCACCTGAGAACAACAAACATTGCATGAACTCACTCATAAGTGGATATTGACTATAGGTAAAGCATAGCCATGTTGCAATCCACAGACCCAGAGAGGTATCAAAAAGGTTCATGGGTGGGGGTGGGGGGATTCCTCAATCTTCCTAGGAAGGGGAAATAGAAGAGATTTCGTGATTTTGTAATTGAACTCAGGGTTGGTGGGGTTGAACACATGAGCAATCAGGTTGAGGGGGTGCAAGACAGGAGAGTCCTGAAAGAGAGTACTCGATGGGTTGGGGTATTTCGCGGTCAGGTTAAAAACCTGGCACAAGGGAATCTCCTAGGAATCTCCAAGGACGACTCCAGCTAAAGACTCCTAGCAGATACATTTAGGCCATCTCCTGTGACCAGATTGGTGCCTAGCCCACTTGTCATCAGAGAGGCTTCATCCAGCAACTATGTAAACAGATGCAGACCCACAGCCGAATATTAGGGGGAGTTCAGGGAAAAAGAGGGAGAGAAAGGATTGTAGGAGCCAGAGGGGTCAAGGACACCTCAAGAAAACTCACAGAATCAACTGACCTGGGCTCAAAGGAACTCACAGAGACAAAACAGGTAACTAGGGATCTTGAATGATGCTGACCCAGGCCATCTGCATATATGTTAGTTACAGTTCTGTTGCTTGGTTCTCTAGTGTGACTCCTGACAGTGGAAGCAGAGGCTGTCTCCACCTTATTTTTTTTATTGGATTTTGGGACCCTACTCCTCCTACTGGGTCACTTTGCCTAGCCTTAATACAAGGGGAGGTACTTAGTCTTCCTGCAATTTGATATGCCATGTTTTGTAGAAACTCATGGGAGACCTGCCCTTTCCTAAACAGAAAAGGAGGAGGGGTAGATTCAGGGTCGGAACAGAAAGGGGTTGTGGGGGAGGAATCTGGAGGAGAGGAGAGAGAGGAAACTGCAGCCAGCTTGTCAGGATGTAAAATGAATAAATAAATTTATTAAAAGATAATAATAAAGAATATATAATATATGTATATATACATATTATATATTCTACCCACATTCCTAATCTAACTTCTGAAACCACCCCTTATCTTTCTGTTAGTTCCTACATCTTTTCCACCAGAATGTTCCACTTCCTCCTTGGCACTGGGGTTGAAAGCAATCTCCACTTTAAAGTTACTCAAAGGATGAAATTTAATTATGCTTCATAGGTCTAGGAGTAGTGATGGAGGAAGGTCATTGGCTAATAAAGAAACTGGCTTGGCCCATTTTATTGGTTAGAACATAGGTGGGTGGAGTAAACAGAAGAGAATGCTGGGAGGAAAAGGAAGTGACGTCAGAAGTAATGCAGCTCCTCTCGGAGCCAGATGCCTCAGACAGAGAGGCATGCTCCGCTCTCCTGGGCAGATGCACGCAATGAAGCTCCTCCGACCCAGGATGGAAGTAGGCTAGAATCTTCCTGGTAAGTGCACCTTGGGGTGCTTACACACATTATTAGAAATGGGCTAATCCAGGTACGAGAGTTAGCCTAGAAGAGGCTAGATAGAAATGGGTCAAGCAGTGTTTAAATGAATACAGTTTGTGGGTTGTTATTTCGGGCATGAGCTAGCAGGCGGCCGGGGTGCTGGGGATGCAGCCCCACCGCTCCTATTTCAACAGAGTAGGCTTTGGGGAGATGGCTAGATTACATAAGAATGTAAAGACAGAGCCCCATCATTGAGTTTTGGTATCTAGAGAAGAAGAGCTGAGGACATAGATACAGAAACACTCTCCCTCTGTCCTGCTATGGGATACTCTCTACTACCTCAGGACTGTACCAGCAAGCAGCTTTCAGTAGAGTCTGTCCTGTGCTTCAAAACTGTGAGATAAGGAGATCTCCTTTTTCTCATTAAAGAAAGATACCTCAAGTGTTGGATTATAATAACAAACAGAAGAGTAATAGAATAAACCCTCTAAATGGCTTATTCAGAGTTTAATATTTTCCAATTGTTTAAAAGCAATCAAGATTAAATGTAAACTCTGTCAAAAACAAAACAAAACAAAACAAAAAACTCCACAACATGATGTCATCTCAGGTAGCTCCTCTAATCTCCATTATTTTATTAGTGAATACTCAGTAAGGATTTGGAAGGTCTTAAACTGGAAATCTTATAGTCTATTACAAGAAATAATCATTTCTTCTTGTGATTGCAGTATAAAGAGTACTGTTAATGTATGCATTTTTAATTTTGATATAATACAGATATTTGCACTGATTTTTTTGCAGACAGAGTTACAGTAACCCCTCACTTTTACTTAGAAGACTGTGCAGGCAGTGATACCCATACATGCATTCAGGCTTTACTCACAACTCTATTAACCTTGGAGATATAAATTATATTTTGAATGTTTTCAAGTTGCTAAATCCTCTGATTAAAAATAAGTTTCTTTTTCCACAATTTTAAATTCCTAAATATGTGAACAAAAAAGAAAAGAATTAAAAGGAATGATTTTAAATTTAGAAGAGGCTCAGCTTCAACCATGGTATAAAATAATTCTGTATTCTGTCATTTTGGAGCGTATTTACATTCTTTACTTCTGAAAAAGTACAGCTATGCCTTTGCTCACCATTGCTCATCTATTAGGAGTTCATCATTATAGATGTGGTGTGCAGAGTTTAGCACTGTTAAACTGTAAGCATTAATTGTACCTAGGAAGGAGCTGACTCACAGGGTTTCCAACTGTGATGCTAAGAATGTGGTCTGCTTGGATGATCACTGGGCTTAGTCCTAGAAGAGCCAAGAATCCAAATGTCTTTTCTATACTTCATATTTTCTTGCTGAGTCTACTGAGAGCTATTTGGGTCCATTCCAGGTAATGCAAATAGAGTATTTTCAATAACTCTTTTAATTTATTTGTGAACTTTCTCTGGAGATGAGATTGATATGAAACCACTATACCCCAAACTTATATAAGAAAATCATGGAATTCATGGATACTTTAAATACTTAGCTTTTAATTAAAAAGCTATATCAAATTAATTCATATAGTTTATAGATAAAAACCCATAATCTCACAGAGATTAATTAATTTTTCACAAAACACTAACCAAAAATAAAATAAAATAAAAAACTCTTGGTACAGAATTTCAACATGTTGAGATCAATAAAATTTCAGTTGCACTTGATTCATTTTCTTAACTGGCAATGTTTCTAGCCTATTCTTCGTCCCTAGTGTCTGCCTAATCTGAGAAATGTGCAAGAAATTGTCCCACATGTAGGTGACTGAGATACAATATAAATGACCAACTGTTCAAAGAGGAATTTTTGAATTGTAACTCATAGTCAGAGCATTAGTCAAGCATTTGACTGGAAGGTCCTCACCCTGGATCTTCTGGAAGGATTGGGCCAGTGTAGAGTTTTAGAAGCAGTCACCTTCCACATGAATATATGCAACACATACCTGGCACTTGAATAGAAATTTTGACAAAAAGCCCAATAAAAATTCAATTTTAAAATCAATTTTAAATAGTCTTTCATCCATCAATCATATTAAAAAAACATCCTTGATGTGAAGGTATTTACCACAAAAACTGAAGAAGCACTCTGGGTGAGTGGTTTTTAGCTAGGCCCTAACATTTACATGCTTTGTAGATACAATTATCTAGGCTCCACCCATGAATGCTGCATTCACTAAATCTCAGGGTATTAAAACACATATTCTTTGAACCAGGTGGTGGTGACACATGCCTTTAATCTCAGAACTAGGAAGGCAGAGGCAGGGGATTCTTAGTGAGTCCGAGGCCAGCCTGCTCTACAAAGCAAGTTCTAGGACAGCCAGAGCTGTTACATAGGGAAACCTTGTCTCAAAGAATCAAAACCATCATCATCATCATCATCATCATCATCATCTCTGAGCCTTTTTACATACGCCTTCCTGAATTTGGCACCAAGATTGGTCTTCTTGTTCCAGGAAGGCTAGAATGTGATCTGTAGTTATCACATGGCTCTTGATGTTTTGCATGCTTGGGATCTGTTTTGCTACAGAGCAATAGAGGATACTGTTACAGAAAGTATCTATGAGAGTGCACTGAAGACCAAGAGTGACAAAAGGGAGGAGCAAATACTTCATGCTGAGGAATATCATACAAGTTCTCTGTCTTTGTTGAACTAAGGGAGCAAGCATGGTACTGGCCCACTGTGGGATTGTGAAGAGCTCTGTTAGATAAGAACAAGCTAAAGTCTTCTAAAGAGGTACTGAACCCAGAAGCCAGGATGACAACCTGTGATAGCTGATGTGTCAACTGTCATCTCAACATCTTCTATAATCACCAGGTAGATGGACTTTTGATCATGACCGTGGGAGATTATATATA
>NW_026068079.1:1377078-1379109 GCF_014885135.2 Alexandromys fortis | reverse complement strand
CTCCTCAACTGTCTACCATCTCATGAAGCTCAATCTTTTCTAGCATCTGAACACAGTCATGCCCAGCTTGAGTGAATTTTTTACTGTAAATGGAATGATGGGCTTGGAGGATTTGAGATGTAGTTAAGTTGTATAGAGCACTTGCTTAGCATGCAGTATGAATGTGTTCAATTTCCAAAAATAAAGAAATACAAGCAGACAGACAGAAAGGTAGTCAGACAGACAGATGGAAAGAAACGAAGGAAGGAAGGAAGGGAGGGAGGGAGGGAGGGAGGGAGGGAGGGAGGGAGGGAGGAAGGAAGGAAGGAAGGAAGGAAGGAAGGAAGGAAGGAAGGAAGGAAGGAGAGATGAAGGGAGGTGGAGGGAAAAACATACAAAAGGAGAGGGTGTGGGACTAATGAGAAAGACAGAATCAGTGAGAGAGGACATTTGAACACAGAAGGATTAGGAAGCTGGAGGCTGTTTCAGGCTTCAGAGAAAAGAAAGCCAATGTGGGTGCTTCCTGACACTGTGGCATTCTGAAATCTGATGACTGAATATTTGTTTTTCTCATTGTCTCCATTTCTCCATGCTACTCTGACATGGACTATTGACAGAATTTCACTAGGCTGAAGTATAATTCAGGGAAATTGAATCTGCAGTTTTGCAGAATTTCACAATGCCTTTGCAATTCTGTATCAAATTATTTGCTTAAATCTAGTTTATTCTATATTCTTGGTACTTGATGACCTATCAGCTGAAATATTTATTATACTATTGCCCCTTAGAAGTTATATGTTTCCCCCATTCTATGAAAAAAATATGCTGACCAATTATATGTATATGAGGATTTTTATTTTAATTACTTGTGTGCCTATGGAATGAGATTGCATGTTTGGGCTAATTCTCTTCTTGACAATTTCTTACTTTGTTTTCTTTCTCCCCTTTACCAAAAACGTTCTTCTGCTAGTCACCATGAATGAACTAGCATATGCTAGAGACCACTTTACCTTGTATGAGAAAGACAATACCCTTACCATGCACTAGAACCCTGAAAAGGAAGCCCAGCTTGGTCCTTCCTGTGACTCACATCTTATTTCTGAATTCCCTTCTAAACATATGCACATTGTATGTGGTATTCTGGCCCTAGGCTACTCCTCCTCGAGCTTCTTCAGTCTGCACACACCTACTAAATATCCACTGTACTGTAAAGCAATAAACAATGCAAGGAAGTCTCTTACCTCAGAGGGAAGGATAATTTAACAGGCTGTGCTATTTTCTTTCAAGAAATCATGAATGTTACAACTGAAGAGAGAATATTCAGTTTAATGTGCATAAGGAGGTAAACTGCTAAAGATTTCACTTAGTGGTTCTGTCATAAGAAGCCCCACTAGGGAGTTGAATGCCAAAAGGAGACTTCTATTTTTGCTAATCTTGTTTCTTCATTACTGTGGCCATAAATGCTTGTATTTTAGACCAGCTCTAATTCTTCTTTGCTCTTCATTCTGAGGCAGGGTTCCTTTATAAGAGTTGACTAAAGTAGTCCATAGAAATCGCTTACACACCAGCTGGCACGTAACACTCAGCACATTCCTACTGCACATCCTGAGCTTTGGTGGTTTTATGATTACCATTCTTCATAATGTTTTTCTTTTTTCTTTTATCTCATCTGCAGGCAGTATGTTTGGGTCAGTGTTTTTCTGGAATCCACCCCCAACTTTTCTACCCAACTTTTCTTGATATCCTATCCATATATCCCTTTTTCCTCACCATCTTTATCTCTACAGGTGGCATGGCACCAAAGATGGGACCAAGAAACTTGGCAAAAGATAATCTAAACTATGTGAATCATGGTGTTCTGTTCATGCCAAAGAGCCATTTTCTTACACATCATTCACTTGGACATATACTTCAATATGTCCTACATGTGTGGGGCAAAGCAAGCAAAGCATAGAATAAGGGATTTTTTTAATTTATTTATTTATTTATTAATTAATTAAAGATTTCTGTCTCTTCCCCACCGCCGCCTCCCCTTTCCCTCCCCCTCCCCCA
>NW_026068079.1:1351095-1375745 GCF_014885135.2 Alexandromys fortis | reverse complement strand
TCACGGAGTGTATACCTGGTGAACCTAAAGAAGCTAAATAAGAAGGTGAACCCAAGGAAAATCATATAGTTATCCTCTTGGCTATGGGAAGTAGACAAAATTGCCGGAGAGAAAATTGAGATCTTGGGGGTGGGGTGGGTTGGTGATAAGGGGGGACGGGGAGAGAAAAGTGAGAAGGGGAGGATTGGGAGAATAAGGGATTTAATAGCATGAATCACCCTGCTGTCTGCCTGAGGTCACCTTCAGTTGCTATCATATTAATTCTTCCAGAAGGACTTCTAAAGGAGGTGCTGTCTCTACTGGGTTTGCCTATGAGTGTGTCTGTGGAGGAATGTTTTAGTTAAGTTATATGAGAAGACCCAGCCCAGTATGTGTAGTGTCATTCCTTATGTAAGGGATTCTGAGTAAAGAAATTGATCTCAACACAAACAAGAATGTTAGCATTTTTTGTTAGCATCCATGCATTCATTTCTATCTGTTCTTGACTATGAATGTGATGTTATTGGTTGCTTGAATTTTCTGCCCTGATCTCTCCTACAGTGATGGACTCTAGCCTGAAACTGTATGCTGAAATCACCCTTTTTCTCCTATAAATTACTTTTTGTGTATGTTATAATAGCAACAGAAATTAAACTAAGAAAGTTATTATTTCTCTATTTCCACATATTTACACATCCAAAATGCCATGTGTAAAATTAGGGTTTATTTATTCAAATAAACATATTGCTCTAATATATCCTCCCTCTTTTATTTCAAATATGCCTGTTCCAATATCCCTTCTACTGTGACATAGAATTATATCCTTTGACATCACACTGATCACAATTTGTTCCATCTTTTAAATAATAAACCTGTAATGGAATTTTTGATGACAAGGAGCAATAACAAGCTTACGTCAGTTTAAAAGGAAATGAGAATTCATTGTTTCATGTAGCTGAAAATCCCAGTGATGACTTGAGCTTAGGCACCAGTTGATAAGTGTCAGACTTTCTTTTCGTTACTCCTGTGCTTTGCCTTCAAGCTTTACAACTTTGGCTCATTATTTTCCTCACATGATGGAAAATGGTTCAGAAAGACACGGGCAACCTGCTCCTATGCTATATGATCCATGTAGAGAAAGACAAGCAGGTTAGGATGCTTGCATTTGCTTGTGGCTCTATTGCAGTTCTTTGCCCACAGTTTACCTATCTACTCTTGACCACTCACTGGATGTGCACAGAAATCAGGGACCTAATACTGGAGTCTCAAACCCACTTCCAAGATGATCCATAGAAAGATGGGGGCATTCTTTCATCTGTCAGTTTTGGTGCATCAGAGGCATGAGCTAAGAGAATTTCTAGCCAAAGAAATGAGTCATTCTTCAGCAGTGCAATGGATGATGGGAAGGCAGTTGACAGTGTCCCTCACCCTGACTATGTCATCCAAGGCCTGTCACTTTGAGGATGCCTTCCAAGACTGGTCACAAATCTAGTTCCAACATAAAATTCAAGTTTTCCATCATTTCTTTTCTTACATTACTCTTGTCAGAATGAATTAGCTGCTCAAAATTTACATTTCTGTGATTTAGCTCCAAATTAATGTTTTTTTTTTTTTTTTTTTTTTTTTTTTTTTTTTTTTTTTTTTTTTTTTTTTTTTTTTTTTTTTTTTTTTTTTTTTTGAATGCCATACTTCTGCTTCTGGTGTCTCCTCAAACTTTGTCTTCTCAGACTTAAGAAAACATATATACCTGGTCAGCAAGATTAAAAGGATAAAATGCTTTTTTCTTGTTGAGATGATTTGATATGCATTTACATTCTAGAGCTGCAATAGATGTATGTATGTGTGTATGTATGTATCTATCTATTTATCTTTATATATGTGAGTTCCCCTCATTCTCTCTCTTCCTTTCAACACAAAGAAACTTACACTGTTTCTCTACAAGTTAATGATCTCTTTTTAAAATAACAAAAGCATTGCTGACATAGATTTTTGAGGTAAAGTTTTGGGATGTCTGCAAGGCCACTTATTAGAGAATTATTCACAAAACAATCTAATAGTCTAGAAATTATTACTAAAGTGCATCAAAGTGAATGTAGGAAGTTTAGAAAGTTCAACATTCACTATAACCCTGGCATTAGGAATCCATATTTTCTGTCATTCATAACAAAGTCTTGTTCTATATGCCATTTATACTTTTCCAAGAAATCATACTTAAATAAAATTATTTCATGTTCTCATTTACAAATATTTATACAGATAAAACACATGGTGCTTTTCAAAATTTAATGCTCTGCGGCACAACAATTCCTTGACAAATAAGCAATAAATTCATGTTTGTCTTCATCTTTTCATACTAAATCTTAAAGAAACCTCCTAAACAGTCTGTATATACTACTGCCTAGACAAGTTGTCCTAATGTACATTCAAAAGAGTGTTCTCTATTGTGTTTTCATGTCTTCGGTCTCATGCTACCTACACATATACAGGCTGCTTCTGGAAATCCTCATATTGACCAAGACATCATCACCATCAATACTAAGATACTCATTACAGAGCATGTAATCAAGACACAATGCAGGCCAAAATCAAGTTTTATTCTAATTTCCTTTTAGAATAAATAAGCATGTAAATAAATAATGACATGAAGGCATTAAAAACCAAATTTTGTCATGAGATATCAACTGTAATTTTGGAACAAATGCATTGTAAATACAATTACATTCTATGTTGATTTCAAATATTAATGAGTGGTGAACATCTTCAATCAAGCTTTTAATGATATAAGAATTCATATGGCTTTAAGTATTTTTCCTCCTGTAGAGAACACTATTTTTCAGCAGCATGAAGGTTACCACTGATTATACAGACAGTAGTGTATAAAATATGACTTAGAAGACTGGAGTGATGGCTCAGAGGTTAAGAGCAATGGCTGTTCTTCCAGATAAAGACTCAATCTCTAGCACCCATCTGGTGGCTCACAAGTGTCTGTAACGTCAATCCCAGTGGATCTGTCACCGTCTTCTGGCCTCTAGAGACACTGCATGCATATAGTGCACAGACATACATGAGGCATAACACTCAAACACACAAAATAATAAAGCTAAATAAGTTTAAACAAATTAAAATATGACTACAACAGAAGATAAATGCTCACCAGATAATGGAGATGTAGTCAAAAGAAATAGGAGTTGATTTTATGGAATTCTTATTATTAAATCTAGGATGATTTGAGCAATGAAATGGAAAATAGTGGATTAAATTATAATCCATAAAATAAGACTCTTTAAATTCATTAGCATGAGTAACATAGGAATAAATGAACAACTCGATTAAGAAATCGAGGGAAATAGACACAATTCCTTATATTGCAACTATTGGGCTGCCTTGTCTAGCCTCCATATGAGGGCCTTTGCCTTGTCTTGTTATATCTTGTTTCATCATGTTTGGTTATTGTCTCTTGGAGACCTTCTCCTTTCTAAAGGGGGAATTAGTCTTGTGGGAAGTGCATGTTGCAAAGAGCTGAGAGGAGTACACTGAGGGAAAACTGTGGCTAGGATGTATTGTTTGAGAGAAGAATCTATTTTCAATTAAAAATGGATAAAAGGAAAAAACAATGTATTCTTTTCTATTTTATCAGATATAAGTATTATAAACATACATTATAAGTGCATAATAAATTATCACAACTGCAGTAGAATACATCATTTTTAAAACTTAAGATTTGCAATTCTAATGGTCAGAAATTTGAAGTTGATTTTACCAACCTAAATTAAAGGTCTTGGAAGGAATGTTATCCTTTCTGAAAAGTTCAAAGTAAACTCCATGTTCTTGTATACTCTGTGGGCTCTTGCATCCTCAGACTGTGGCTCCTTTTATCATCAGCATCAGAGATAACCTTGGAATGGTTCTGTCTCACTCTGACACAATTTATCTTCTTATCTCCTTCTACATTTGAAGGGTCTTCAATTATAATGAACATTCTGGATAGTTCAGAAGAATCTTTTCCTAGGTCAATTGCTTAGTGACCACATTGTGTCTGTAATCATAGTTCTCCTTTACAATGAAACACACACAACCATATACAGGCACATACATGCACACACACATGCATGCACATACATACACACATGAACATACACGCACACACTTGCACACAAACATGTATTCATATTCTGGATTGTAGGATGTAACCTTTTGGAAAAAAAATACAACTCTGTCTGTAATACAGACTTTTGTTTGATAAATATTAAGGAAACTATGTAAAAAAATCACCACTTGGCCTACACTTTGTAATAATTATTGTTTGAATCAGGGGATTCTCCATTAGGAGTAATGGGAAACAGGTCAGTTGAATAGTTTCAGTCTCAACCTATATGATAGTTACTAGTTGCAAATGAAATAATTGCCTTTCATACAGAGATATGATAGAAACTACCATAATCAAGTAATTAACAAGCCATGGGACATCTAAAAACTACGAACCATGTGTGTAATTGGAATACCCAAAGGAGAGCAAAGGGTAGAGGATAACAAAATAGAGTATATAAATAAATAATGACTTATAATTATCCACATATCCAAGAAGCACAATGCATTCCAAGCAAACAGAACATGAAGGCACAATGGAGTGGAACAATCCACAAGGCACAGCATAATCAGATCTCTTATACTAGTGTTAAAATATTAAGATAAGGTAAGACAGAACATGCTATGCACCGAGAATCAACAACAAGGATACAGAGAGGAGCCAGCCAGATAAACAGAACTGGAGGAACAAAAATTGAACATTTTCAGAGTACAGAAGAGAAGAATGCAGTAAAAAGCACAAGTAGCCCAGGCTGTAACTGTGTAACCTGGAAACACATACTAAAATTATGAAAAAAAAATGACTTATCTCCATTGCCCAGCTCAAGAAGAAAGATGTGCTTGGCATCTCAGGAGAACAAGATGGTAGAACATTCAGTGTAGAATAATAGTGAATTCAGAATTTTGAAGCAATGCAGAGGGTGTCTCTTAATGTTTTAGGTCAAAACTTAGGATGTTGATTCTTTCAGACTTGCATTATATATGCTATACAATATTACAATCACATCCTGGCAGGGATTTCTTTAAAAATGAACAGGAAGTTTCTGAAATTCTTTTGGAATGCACGGGGCCTCCAATAGTCAAAATCCATTCTAAAAATAAAATGTTATCCAATATGAAGGACACGCACAATTTGATATTGGATTTATTTTAAAAGCTGACATCTTTTGAGGACATGAGTTTCAGGATGCAAATGTTCTTGATACTTTGTTCAGAGTTCACTTCTATTGAGCTCATGTGACCCAGGGACATGGGGACATCTGTTTCTCTTCAGAAACCTCTGCAGAAGCAGACAACTATTACAGAGTCACTCTCTGTGCTCCAAACACACACAACCTTCATCTAGGATGGCCTGTCCTAAACACTTGTGTTTCTTAATTTATTTTCTTATTATTCAGAAAAATACTAATGAACACTATAGGTGTCTTCAAGATAAATACACAGATATATAGAGATAAAGATGAAGAGTTAGAGAGATGGATAGATAGATAGAGGATAGCCAATGGATAGCAGACAGATAAATGATAGATAGTAGCCAATATATATAAATACACTGATACAGAGTATCTGCTTGGGGAAAATTGAAAAGACTGATTTGGAAAAAATATATTTTTTTTTCAGAGCTGAATAAGGATTTATGTTACTGTGTGTGGCAGCATCTAGGATCTATCAATGTTGCCAGTGAAATTCTAACTTGCAACTTAGCTCAAAATCTCCTCAATTATTTCTTGGAAATAGGATAAAATGGGAGTTCTGTATTTTCAGTCACACTGCAGTGATAAAAGCTGTGTCTTGTATCCCTTTCAAAACTTTTTTCTCTTGAATTATCAATATTTAAGCATACTCTTGCTTTGTCTGCATGTTAGCATGATTCAAGTCCAATCTAGCAGTCAAAACATACAAATTCAAAAACTAATCTTGCTGTAAAGAAACAAAGCTAATTTATTACAGTTCCAAAAGGAATTATGATGGGCTGTGGAGTTTGTAACCCAAAGTCACACACAAAAATTCATATAACCATCTCCCATAAGAAAGGAACAGAATAAGAAAGAAATGTGAATATTTTCTTTTATTGTGATCTCTCCAGGCTTCAGATGTAACTGTGCAGCTCCTGCCGATTTCAGAAGGCTATAATAAGAATCAAAGTGGACCAAAACTAAAATAATAAATGAGTAGATCATCTTTTCTTGGATTAAAAACTGTATAATATGGAACAAGCCTTTGGAAAATGCAGTTCTGAGTTTGAATCTTAGATCCACATTTCCTAACCAAGGAATTCTGCCAATCCTTTCCCACTTTCTTGGCCTCTGTGCTTATTTCTGTAAAAGAAGGGTCACCCACAGTAATGTCAAGGGATAGTCGTGAGGGTAAACTGTGATAATGAGTAATAAAGTCCCCATTCAGGGAAGGACACCTGGTTGTGTTTCAGTCAAACAAATTCCCTCTCCACCAAGGGGAACAAGGGACCCAGAGGCTTCTGAACATCAAGAGTAGGGAGAAGGCTGTCAACAGTAGAACATAACAATTTATAAATTTCTATTTCACAACAAGCTCTGGAACATTCATCGTCTGTGGAAATACACAAGTGCTGAGCCCGGGGCTGGTTCCCAGCCACAGAGTCCAACGCAAATGCACCTGAATGACTAACGTGTGTTGTGTGACTCACTCGTCCCTAACTGCAATCTGGGCCCATCTGCTGAGCACAGCCACCAAAATTAGGAGGAGCCAGTGAGGGTTGCTGAGGAGCTCTAAGAAGAGGGAGTTCTGCACATTCTCAAGGTGTGTTAGGGAAATGGCTCCTAACCATTCTTTATCAGGCTTCAAAAGAGGCCAACAAGTTTTCTACACATAGTTACATGTCTTCCTGGGCCCGGTCCCATTTTAGCAGAAAAAAAAGTCACATTCTGGCTAGGGAACCAGAGAATTTCCTAGGCCTCATAGACTGACTTTGCTGGCTGCTTTTACATCAACTTGACACAGTCTATAATTATCTGGGAGGAGTGAACCTCAGTTGAAAAATATTCCTCCAAAAGATAGGGCTGTATTCAAGAAAGTCTGATACTTTCTTAACTAGTGATAGACAGGAGAGAGCCCAGACCATTGTGGGTGGTGCCATCCCTGTGCCATAGGCCCTACATTCTGTAAGAAAGAAGGCTTGACAAGTCATGAGGAGCAACCCAGTAAACAGAG
The DNA here is from genome assembly GCF_014885135.2 of Alexandromys fortis. Taxonomy (NCBI): domain Eukaryota; kingdom Metazoa; phylum Chordata; class Mammalia; order Rodentia; family Cricetidae; genus Alexandromys; species Alexandromys fortis. The sequence goes on along the minus strand of NW_026068079.1, from coordinate 1,368,491 downwards.
CTCCTCAATGCCCTCTGCATCAGCTCCTACCTCTATGTCCCTGTCATATTTAAGTTCCTGTCCTGACCTTCTTCCATGATGAACAGTGCTGTGGAAGTGTAAGTCAAATACACCCTTTCCTCAAGTTGTCTTTGGTAACTATATTTCACTGAAGCAACAGTAACCCTGAGTAAGATAGATTCCAAAGCTCTTTTTCCTCAAACACATCTATTTTGTACCATTCAGGGTGTTTGCTGAGCTACATTGTCTTGAGGGTTAGAGAATTCAAGTCAGAAGGATACTATTATGGACTATCATCTTCCAAACACCCTCATAAGCCTTACCTAAGGTGGAGACCCAGACACCATAAGGTTGACCTTGGTTACTAATTTGTCTTCTCTGATCTTGTCATCTTTCATGATCCCCTGAGTCATTCCTTACAAGAATTTAGCTAGGTAATGATGAGAATACACCCTGCTTTCCCCTTACATCCTTTTGCAGGGTCCTGTGGATCAACTGCAAACTTGGTTGATGCCAAGATTGGAAACTAACCTGAAATCTTGCCTTCCTGCAGTCCCCAACCTTGCTCACCTCTATGCTCCTCACTGTGCAGTTTCAGAGGAGCATGAGCCTTCACTACACATGTTCCCCTTTCAAAACAAGCTCACAAAAAGCTGTCTCATTATTAGTGCCAATCCTGAATCTAGAACTGTGGCACATAGCAGATCTCCAATTGAAATGGATTAATAAAAATGCTGCAGATCCCCAGTGGTGGTAGACAGCAGAAATGCTGGGAGGTCCCCAAGTGGTGGCAGTTGGCCATGTGGTGGCAGGCAGAGGGCCCTGAGAGCAGCCGATTCCCAGCAGGAATGGCTGCAGTGGCTGTTCTAGGGCAGGGCGACATGTGGCAGCAGTCAAGGGACAGAGACATAGATAGGCATGCCATGCAGAGTGAGGTAGGACATTTATTCAATGGGTTATGGAGGGGGAAGGGAGAAGGGGAAAAGAGTGGGGGGCAGAGACAGAAGGGGAAGGGAAGAAGTGGGGAGAGGAAGAAACTTCTTCTTTGAGGGGGAGATGGAAAAGGGAAGGAACTCAGCCTGGAAGGTGAAGATCAGCCTGCCTCAGCAGACAAAGGAGGGAATGGGCATGGCTTGTCTCTTAAAGAGACAGAACAAATCATTACACCAATAATAATTAGTTGGAAGATAGATCAACAATTCATAGAGAAACTTAATAAGGTCTTTATTTAGTGATCATAATGAATGTAAAATAATATTTTTTTCTGTAGAAAGAAAATCATAGCTTCAGATATTTACCAAAGGTACAGTAGTATAAAATGTGTGTGTGTGGGGGGGTGTGTGGTTGTATTTGTAGGAAACAATTGTGGTTTGCAAAAACTTTATCTACAGCCAATGTCTGCTTCATGAGGTTCTTCCAGGAAGTTAAGGCTGCAGGAAAGACCCACAGAGGCAGCAGGTGTCTCAGTTCCCCACCACATAGTCTTTTCTCAGGTTTGTCCAGCTTTGTTTCCAAAATTTATCTTCTTACAAATTTTTATTCTGGGTGTCTAGACAAGAATAAAATGTATTTCAGTGGTTTATGTAGAAGTACAAACTTAACAGACTAAATTTAAAAGATTATTTTATGTTTAATTATGTATGCTTGTGTGCTTGTGTCTGTACATGTCATTACAGGTGTCTGTGGAGGCCAGAGGGCTGGATTCCCCAGAGTTGGAGTTATAGGTGACTATGAGCTCCCTGCAATGAGTGCTAGGAACTGAACTCAATCTTCTGTAACAACACTGTACATTACTAAGCTCTGAGCCATCTCTCCAGTCCTGCAAAAGAATAATTTCTTAAGTGCTTGTCTTGAAACCCACTGGAAAGAGGGATAGTGACTTAGAAAGAGAACATATTTGGAATGCCATCAACTGTGGTTCTTGTCGAAGCTCATTGGTAATTTCTAACTTGTTAAGCACAGATCACAGAGTTCCCCAAAACCAACTAGGAAACCGAGTCCTGAATTGAAAAGCAAAGAGCCTTTATTCTTATTCAAGTTTGAACTCAGACTCTGTGTGTTCAGCCTATTGGCTCAGTTGGAGAGCTCTGAGCACAGTTGGGTGGGGTTTTTATAATAGCAGAGAGATTTATAAGGTTCAGGACCCCTGATTGGCTGACATTTGTTTAGTGGTACCCTGGCAAAAAGAGGAAGGGTGTGTGCTGGGTTAAGGGACATCAAGTGATTCTATTTACAATAGTTGGAGCATGAAGAATTTCCTTTGCATGGTCTGTTCCGGGGTGGAGCATGGGTGATCTCAGTTTGTGGTCTTTCTTTTTTTTTTTTTTTTTTTTGGAACCAGGTATTGCCTTAGGGTAAACTACTGAGACTCAGGCCTCTATTGAGCTTATCATGTTTTGGCCATACATAACTCACCTAGACCCTCTCTTCATCTGTCTCTAAAAACTAAGGACTTGATTCAAGCACTTTGAGTATTTGAGGCAGTTTTTGACAGAATTTCCTACAGCTAAACATATGTACATAGTTAGATCCAGCAATATCTCTCCCCCCCTTCATCTTTCTCTCTCTCTGTCATTCTCTCTTCCCTTCCCAATTCCGTTTATCTCAATAAACTCCATGCTCAGACTCTGTCTATATGGCCTAATTGTCTCCCATTCAGTGCCCTCACCCACGAAGGTCCCAACTCAACCTGTAATCATAACAATTAATAAAACCAACTTACAGTGAGAAAGTTGGTTTGGGGTTAGGTAGATCTGAATTTTAATCTTGAACTTGCACATATAACTGTGGAGTTTAGAACAGATTGAATTGCCTCTTGAAGTTGTCGGGTTCTGTATGTGGCATATGAAACATTCAGTAAGTCTATTAATTAAACTACATAGAAAACAGCAAATTTGGCTCCTGGTGTTGCAGATTTTGATATCACTTTCCCTTTCTACGTATTTGAGATCAGAAGGCATTCCTAACTTTACTTCTGTTGGTTTCTGTTTTTCTCACCTTCAAACATGTTTGGTTCTGCTTTGTTTGCTTTATGCCTCTTACTGCCCACTCTGTCCTCTTCCCTTCCTCCCTCCTTTCCTTTGTTTTACACTTCTCTTCATATTTCCTTCTTCTCCCTATCTTCATCTTGTTTTGGGCTTGCCAAGGAGTGCACCTCTACTGCCCAGCTTTACTTTTATTTTTAATTATTATTATTATTTTTTACTATTAATGCCTTTTCTTTTGGGAAATTTTGTATGGGCTTTGGTAAAAGACTAAAATGTGTACCATGGCAGCTTCTCTAAACAAAATAATTCTTTGGGAAAAAAAAATCCCTGACACTGTGGAACCAGGAATTTCATTGTGCCCTCCTACTTACTAGACTACCTGTTCCCAAGGGTGAAATGCCTAAAATTCAGAGACTAAAACCATTAAAGGCAAGAGTTCAGTTCATGAATACAGAGAAATTAGAATGGTGCAATATTATGGGAAAAACTGAGATAGCAGGACCTTCCCTTTGGGCAACATATGAGGGGAACTTACTGGCCTATGTAGTAAGACTTAAAAATGTAGTGTGTGCTCTCCAGGAAAAGTCCTTTTTCCAAGGTCAGGCATTTGGATAAGGGTCTCTATTCCCTACTGGGCTTGTGGAATGTTCCTCCTTGCTAAGCAGTCATTCCTATCTCTAGAGAAATTTGTGACCCTTCATTAACATATGACTGGTGCAGATTGTCAATGTCAATGTTGGCTGGCTTCCTCAGCCCCTAATCTCAATCTACACCCCAGCTCTCCTGCCTCCAGTTTAATTCTTCGCACAACTACTTAGTCTAAATGGAGTAATCCATTCTCAATTAAAGCTGCTGGCAGTCAACCTCAGATTATGTCTGTCTCCCTCTGCTCTCCCCACATAGACTTCACACATCCTCTTTTGGACCTGACACCCACCCATATGCCCTGCTGACATGGTTGTCCAGTATTCTCTCATGTGTGTCTCCCTCCCAATTCCCACATCCTATGGTTATGGATTAAGTCTATCATATTACTGTGTACACATGTACATTATATATGAGGTCATTCCTGAGTTCAAGACACAACTGTGTCAGGGCAGAAATTTGTAATAGCTTGTGAGAGATGAAATGGCATTGAGTTATTCTGTGGTTCATTTGCCCTGAGTGCATGAACTGCAGCAGCAAAAAGCCATAACTCATCAACCAGCTGCCTCACACACATAGCATAGGACTCCAAGATTCCAAAATTAATGCCCACCCTCACATTACTGGTTGAAAATATTGTCCTCCATTTCCTCTGTTCCTCTGCTTTGATACATTTTCTCTACAGAGATAAGACCTTTTACCTCTGTTACAATCCCTCCAACAGTTGCGTAATGTACATGGAATAAATTGAAATCCTCAGTATCACCCATCAGGAGTATTAGGGACATTTCTTCTAGCACTTAACTGCCACTATCCTCTCCTTTCACTATAGTGACCTTACTTCTGCTTCTCAGACACACTACACTTTTATCATCTTAATGTCTACACAGTGCAAGCCTTTATCAGAATAGGCTCCAAGATTTCCTAGATAGCTCTTCCTCAGAAGTCTAAGTATCCCATATGGAGAGACTTCCCAACACTAGTCTTGCTAAAGTAAATTTTTTTACACCCTAATTCACAGCATCATTCTATTTTAATTTTGTTACAATACTTTTCATTGGCCCAGTTATCTGCTATAGTTTTGTGTTTATATGCTTGCTGGAGTCAGATGCTGCTAATATTATTGGCATAGTGTAAGGTGAGTTCAGTAATATTCAGATTTACCATCTAGGTGCTCAGTACTCTTTCTCATGGTTAAATGCAGTATTTTCCTGATCCTCCTAAAAGCAGCTGTGTGTTACTTAGTAAAAGAATGTAGCCTAGGTGTCTCCTTCTCCTTGAAGTTCTCTTGCTGGGTATACTAGTTAGATTTTTGTCAACTTGACCCAAGCCAGGGAGAGGAAACCTTAGCTGAGTAACTTCCACCATTAAATTAGCCTGTGGAGCATTTCTGTTCAATGATTGAAGTAGGAGGGAGGTTCCTGTCCACTGTGAGCAGTGCCACTCTGAGGCAAGTGGTCTTGGTTACATAAGCAATCAGGCTGAGCAAGCTGTGTAGAACCAGCCAGTCAGCAGCACTGTCCTCTGCTTTAGTTCCTACCTGCTGGTCCCTACTTTGAAGCCCTGTCCTTTTTTGCTGTTAGAATTGCAGGACAGACTAAACTCTTTCCTCCCCAAGTTGGTCTTGATCAGTATGCTATCATAGCAACAGAAAAGCAAACTAGCACACTCCGTCTAACCATTCCCAGACTTCACCTGACAGTGGAACATTGAATACAAATTCCTCCTTTCTTTACTCATCTTCTTATGATCTGAGAAATGGGTTTCTTACCAAGCAGGAATGGATGTTTATCTTATTTTAGAATACTGCATTAAAATTTTCAAGAGCTAGGCTTCAGATAATTTACTTCTTGCTTACAAGTTGTATTTAGGATAGAATAAACATGATTTTTGTATTTTCTTAAATCCCCATTTTTTTATTTATCTACTAAAGAACTCAACTACTTATAGCAAAAACCTTGGTGAATTTGCTGTTTAGCTCTGCAGACAATGAACAGAAATGCCACACTTGTGAACAAATGTTTTCCCCAAATTTGAACTCCCGCTAAGATGTTTTATTGTGGTGTATATTGAACATTTAGCTGCACACATACTTAAGCGAAGATTTGTTATGATCATCCCTCAAGACCTTTCCCCTTCCTTCAAATCCAGGGTGGGCATAGAAAAAAGAAGAAATTAAAGACATATCAAAAGAGATTGACAGTGAAATGTAACATAAATATTTTGGAATTTGATCTGTGGTTTAACACATAGTAGCTGTTTGACATTGACAAATTATTTAACCTCCTTAGCTGTAATTTTCTCAGTAGTGTGACATTTAACACCTGTTCTCTTCTTTGCTTGATTGTTGTTGTAGAATCTAAATGAGTTTACAAAATCCTTGAGTATTAAGAAAATGTCAGCTCCTGTCATCAACGATAAGTCACTGTAATTATGGTCTTCACTTGGGATGTAGTCAAGCAAAGGAGATGGGTCGCTTTGGTGCTCTTTGTGGAAACCAATGGCCTTACCAGAAGGATTACAGCTCTTTTGTTTTTCCTTAGAAAAATTAATCTCAGCTGAGTACAGCCTCTGAGGAGGAGGATGGGTTTGTAAACAATTACACAGAAGTAGTCACATGCCTTTCTCCAGATCTGACCACCACAAGAGCGAGGAATAATGTGGATACTGTGGATGAACAGAGCATTTCATTTTGTTTGTCCTGAAAGCTAAGGATTCTTGTGTGATGTTGAAAGCCATTTCATCTTCAGGGTGAAGGTGAAGGGAGGATGGATTGTCTCTGTTCTCTTACAAGGACAATGTTGGGTTTTGGGAGAGGAGAATGCATCTGGGATTTTGTGAATACCTATTGTTCACAGGTAAATATTAATAGAAATACTCACCCTACATTATCTGCCAAAATTAGCCTTCTTCGTGCCCCATGTCTGTATTTTTATCTCTGAGATCACCATGAAAGAATGAGTCCCAAAAGGGATTATAAAACATTTCTACAGCTGTGAGGACTTTATTCACTGATCAAATAGGGTCAAGATAGGAGGGGTCATTTATATTTACATTCTAATACAATTTTATTTCTAACTACTGAGAAATCTGATGAATTCATTTCATTTCTCACTTCCTAATAAGCCCCAGTTTTCTCATAGTCAATTTAATAATAAATTACATGAAAGTTGTTATTTGTGTGGACTAGTTTTATGTCAAAACAAGCTATTGTAACCTGAAAGGAGGGGACATCAATTGAGAAAATGTTTCTATAAAATTGGGCTGCTGGCAAGTCAATAAAGAATATTCTTAATTAGTGATTGATGGAGGAGAACTTAGCACGTTGTGGGTGGATCGATCCCTGGTCTGGTGGTCCTGGATACTATAATAAAGCGGGCTGAGCAAGCCATGAGGAAAAATTCAGTACATAGCAACTCATGCATGGCCTCTATATCAGCTCCTGCTTGGAGGGCTCTTCTGCCCTGTTTGAGTTCCTGCCCTGACTTTCTTCACTGATGAGCAGTAATGTGGAGTCTAAGCTAAATAAACTCTTTCTTGCCTGATTTACATTTCGCCAAGGTGTTTCATCACAGCAATAGTAACCGTAAGACACCCCAAAGAACAAAGTATTTTAAAATTTAAGATACTGATTTCACACCTTTTGTTTTATGAAAGACAAACCACTGTTCTAATTTTGTTTAGTTTCATTATTTGTTTGTATGTATGTAATTTGTTTGTATGTTTACATGTAAACACATAGTATAAGGCTCTTTGGGGGAAGTTGAAGAAGGTAAGGTTTCCAGAGAAAATATCTGAATCAACATTTAAGGTATTCAGCTCCACTGAAAACTCCAAGATCTAAAACAAAGCATTAAACAGATATATTTAATTCATTGTTTCTTATATTCTAATACCTTTAAAAAATTAGAGTGCATTTATTTTAAAGAATAAATAATATTCTATCACTATGCCTTAAATAAGTGGTTTAAGATAAAATAAAAATCTAGCACTTCAAGAGAGTTATTTGTTTGGATCTCTCTCTGGGTATAAATCTCATAATATCTTCAGTGAAAACCAATCCAAGGTGTTCTTCCTCTCTCTGCCTCTGTCTCTGTCTCTTTCACTCTCTCTGTCTCTGACTGTGAAATTGGGATAGCATCTGGTCCCCTGATCTCAAAGATGATGGGTATTACTTAGTATAAAAATACACTTCAGACTATGTAAAAATACTGTATGAAAAGAAACAAGAGGACTTGAGTCAGGTGGATTCTTGGGAGACAAACATCATAGTGAATCATTCCCATAGATATCTCACAGGTTATATAGTCAGTCTTTGTCTTTTCAAACATATCTTCTAGTCTCCTGTTCTAATTATAGAAGTTCATCAATCTGAATACAGGGCAAGGCCAGTTTGGGCACCATCTCCTCTATTGCTTAGGGACTTAGTTTAGGTTATCCTGGTGGATGCCGGGGAAAATACCTAGAGCCAGGTTTCTTGCTAACCCCATAATGGTTCCCTCAATCAAGATATCTCTGTCTTTGCTCTCATCTCTACCCATCCTCCCTCTCTACTATCCCATTTTCTCAAGTACTCCTCACCCCTCCAATTTTCCTAAATATCTTTTATTTATATTATTGATTTTTTTTGAGCTCTACATTTTTCTCTGCTCCCCTCTCTGCCTCTCCTCTTTCCCCTTCAACCCTCCCAAAGGGTCCCCATTCTCCCAGTTTACTCAGAAGATCTTGTCTTTTTTCTGCTGTATAGTACTCCATTGTGTAAATGTACCACATTTTCCTTATCCATTCTTTGGCCGAGGGACATTTAGGTTGTTTCCAGGTTCTGTCTATGACAAACAATGCTACTATGAACATAGTTGAGCACATGTCTTTGTGGCACGATTGAGCATCCTTGGTATTATTGGTTCTTAAGGAAGATTGTTTCCTAATTTTCTGATAAATAGCCACACTGACATCCAAAAGGGCTGTACCAGCCTATATTCCCACCAGCAATGCAGAAGTGGTCCCTTTACCCTACAACCTCTCCAGCATAAGTTGTCATCAGTGTGTTTTATATAGGCCATTCTTACAGGTGTAAGATGGAAACTCAGAGTGGTTTTGATTTGCATTTCTCTGATAACTAAGAATGTTGAACATTTCTTTAACTGTCTTTCAGCCATATTAGATTCCTCTGCTGAGAGGTGTCTGTTTAGGTCTGTATTCCATTTTTTATTAAATTATTTGTTCTTTTCTTGACCAATTCTTTGGGTTCTTTATATATTTTGGAGATCAGACATCTGTCTGGTGTGGGGCTATTGAAGATATTTTCCCATTCTGTAGGTTGTCATTTTGTCTTCTTGACCGTGTCTTTTACTTTACAGAAGCTTTTCAGTTTTAGAAAGTCTCATTTATTAATTGTTTCTCTCAGTGTCTATGCTATTGGGGTTATATTTAGGAAATGGACTCCTCTGCCAATGTGTTCAAGTGTACTTCCCACTTCTCTTCTATGCGGTTTACTGTGGCTGGCTTTATGTTGAGGTGTTTGATCCATTTGGACTTGAATTTTTTGCATGGTGATAGATATGAATCTATTTTCATTCTTCTACATGTTGATATCCACTTATGCAGCACCATTTGTTAAATATGCTTTCTTTTTTTCCATTTGATATTTTTTTGCTTCTTTATCAGAAGTCAGGTAGTCAAAGGTGTGTGGATTAATATCCAGGTCTTTAATTCAGTGTTTTTTTTTTTTTTTTGTTCTCCTATCTGTTCTTATGCCAATACCAGGCTGTTTTCAGTACTGTAGCCCTGTCGTAGAGTTTGAAGTCAGGGGTTGTGATGCCTCCAGAAGTTCTTTTATTGTACAGGATTGTTTTGGCTACCCTGAGTTTCTTGCTTTTCCATACGAAGTTGAGTACTATTCTTTCGAGATCTGTGAAGATATATGCTGGGACTTTGATGGGCATTGCATATGAATCTGTAGATGGTTTTTGTTGAGATTACCATTTTTCTATGTTAATTCTACCTACCCAAGTACATGGGAGATCTTTCCACTTTGTGGTATCTTCTTCAATTTCTTTTTTCAAAGAGTTTAAGTTCTTGTCATACATGTCTTCCACTTGTTTGGTTTGAGTTACTCTGAGATATTTTATGTTATTTGTGGCTATTGTAAAGGGTGTTATTTCTCTGATTTCTTTCCCAGCCCTTTTATCATCTGTTTACAGGAGGGCTACTCTTTTTTTTGTTTGTTTGTTTTTGAGTTAATCTTGTATCCTGCTATATTACTGAAAGTGTTTATGAGTCGTAGAAGTTTCTTGATAGAATTTTGTGCTCATTTATGTAATCTAGCATATTTTCAGCCAACAGTGAGAGTTTGACTTCTTCTTTTCTGATTTATATCCCCCTGATCTCCTTTTGGTGTCTTATTGCTCTAGCTAGGACCTCAAGAATTATATTGAATAGATATGGAGAGAGTGGACAACCTTGTCTTTTCTTTGATTTTAATGGGATCACTGGGAGTCTCTCTCTATTCAGCTTGATGTTGGCTCTTGGCTTACTGCATTTTGCATTTATTATGTTTAGGTATGTTCCTTGTATCCCTGCTTTCTCCAAGACCTTTATCATGAAGGAGTGTTGTATTTTGTCAAAAGCTTTTTTGGCATCTAATGATATGATGACCATTTGGTTTTTATTTTTCAGTTTGTTTATATGGTGGATTAAATTGACAGATTTTTGTATGTTGGATCATTCCTGCATTTCTGGGATGAAGCTGACTTTATCATAGTGGATGATGGTTCTGATGTGTTCTGGGATTCAATTTGTCAGTATTTTATTCAGTATTTTTACATCAATATTCATGAGTGAGACTCTTCTATAATTCTCTTTCTTTGTATTGTCTTTTTGTGGTTTGGGTATCAGGATAATTGTAGTCTGATAAAAAGAGTTTGGCAATGTTCCTTTTGTTTCCATTGTGTGGAATAATTTGAGTATTGGTATTAGTACTTCTTTGAAAATCTTGTAGAATTCTGAGCTGAAACAATCTGGTCCTGGGCTTTTTTTTTTGGTTCAGAGCCTTTTGATAACTGTTTCTATTTCTTCATCAGTTATAGGTCTGTTTAATTTGCTTATCTGGTCTTGATTTACTTTTGGTAAGTGATATTTATCCAGAAAGTTGTACATTTCCTTTAAGTTTTACAATTTTGTAGAGTACAGGTTTTTGAAATATGACCTGATGATTTTCCGTATTTACTCCATGTCTGTTGTTATGTCACCTTTTTCATTTCAGATTTTGTAAAATTTGGATATTCTCTCTCTACCTTTTGGTTAGTTTGTTAAAGGTTTATCTATTTTGCTGACTTTCTCAAAGAACCAACCCTTTGTCTCATTGATTCTTTGTATTGTTTTCTTTGTTCCTATTTTGTTGATTTTAGCTCTTAATTTAGTTATTTACTGCCATCTAGTTCTCTTGGGTAAGTTTGCTTCTTTTTGTTCTAAAGTTTTCAAATATTCTGTTAATTCACTTGTGTGGGATTTTTCCGGGTTCCTTATTTAGGCACTTAGTGCTAGATATCTCCTCTTAATACTGCTTCATTGTGTCCCATAAATTTACACATGTAGTGTGGTCGTTTTTAATTTCCATTGAATTTTAGGAAGTCTTTAATTCCTTCATTTATTTCTTCCTTGACCCATTGATGATTCAGGTGAGCATTGTTTAATTTCCTTATGTTTGTGGACATTCTGGAATTAGTATTGCTGTTGACTTCTAGTTTTAAATCATGGTTATCTGATAAGATACATGGGGTTATTCCATTTTTTTAATTTGGTGAGTTTGTTTTGTTACCGAGTATATCATCAAATTTTTGAGACGGTTTCATGTGGTGCTGAGAAGAAGTTATATTCCTTTCTGTTTAGATGGAATATTCCATAGATGTCTGTTAAGTCCATTTGAGTCATAACATTTGTTAGTTCCCTTATTTCTCTGTTAAATTTTTGCCTGACTGACCTGTCCAGTGGTGAGATAAGAGTGTTGAAGTCTCTCACTATTAGTGCTTGTGGTTTAATGTATGATTTAAGCTTTAGAAGTATTTCCTTTACATATGAGAGTGCCCTTGTATTTGGGGCATAGATGTTCAGTACTGGGATTTCCTCTTGATTGATTTTTCCTGTGACTAATATGAAATGTCCTTCTTTGTCTCTTCTGATTGATTTCAGTTTGAAGTCTATTTTATTAGATATTAGAATAGCTATGTCCACTTGTTTCTTAGGTCCAATTGATTGGAATATGTTTTCCCAACCCTTTACTCTGAGACAATGTCTGTCTTTGAGGATGAGATATGTTTATTGTATGCAGAAGGATGGATTCTGGTTTTGTTTCCAATTCATTAGCCTGTGCCTTTTTATAGGTGAGTTAAGTCCATTTATATTAAAGGATATTAATGACCAATGATTGATATCTTCTGTTAATTTAGTTTTGATTGTTAGTGATGTTAATTTTTGCATTTTTCCTTTTTTTTGGGGGGGATTTTCGGTATAGGACCATCAATTGTGTTTTTGTTGGTGTGGCCAACTTCCTTGGTTTTGAGTTTTTCTTCTAAAATTTTGTGCAGCACTGGGTTTGTGGCTAGGTATTGGTTAAATCTGGTTTTGTCATGGAATATCTTGTTTTGTCTTTCTACAGTAATTGAAAGTTTTGCTGGATATAGTAGTCTGGGCTGGCATCCATGGTCTCTTAATGTCTGCAAAATGCTTGACCACGACCTTCTGGCTTTCATGGTTTCCATAGAGAAGTCAGGTGTAAGTCTGATAGGTTTACCTTTGTAAGTAACTTGGCCTTTTTCCTTTGCGACTCTTAATATTCCTTCTTTACTCTCTATGTTTAGTGTTTTGATTATTATGTGGCAAGGTAACTTTTCTGATCCCATCTATTTGGTGTTCTGTAAGCTTCTTGTATTTTCATAGGCATATCTTTCTTTAGGTTGGGGAAGTTTTCTTCTATGATTTTGTTAATAATATTTTCTGTGCTTTTGAGTTAAACTTCTTCTCCTTCTTCTATACATATTATTCTTATGTTTTCCCTTTTCATGGTATCCCATATTTACTGGAAATTTTGGGTTAAGCTTTTGTTAGATTTAATCTTTTCTTTGACTAATGAGTCTATTTCCTCTATTGTATCCTCAGCCATTGAGATTTTCTCTTCCATCTCTTGTATTCTGCTGTTCATGCTTGTGTTTGTGGTTCTTGATTGTTTTCTCATGATTTCTGTTTCTATTATTCCCTTGGCTCTTGTTTTCTTTATTGTCTCTATTTCAGTTTTCAAGTCTTGAATAGTTTCTTCCATATGCTTGATTGCTTTTTCTTGGTGTCCTTTAAGCGATTTGATGATTTCTTCTAATTTTTTATTTGTCTTTTCCTCCATTTCCTTGAGGGAATTTTTCATTTTCTCTTTAAGAGTTTCATTCTTATGAAGTTATTTTTTAGGTCATTTTCTTTTGCTTTATATATATTTGGTTCAAGTCTTGCTGTCATAGGGTCTTTAGGTTTTACTTGTATCATGTTGCTCTTTGTGGTGTTGCATGTGTTCTTACCTTTTATACTCATCTTTTCCTGTATTAGTTGTTGGGGCTGTCTGTGATTCTGTTGATTAATCTTCTAGATGCCAGTGAATCCAAGGTTCAGATGGTTGTTCCTCATGGTACAGTCAGTGCCAGGGTTCTCATTACCCCATTGGTCATTTTATGTTTCTGGAGATTGCTCAGTGCCATGGGGCTTTGTTTCATTCAATTTGAGTTTGCTGTCTCGGGCCTACTATAACCTACATTGTCGGCTCAGATCTATTTCTGTAAAAGTCCCTGGTCTGGATCTGTTCCAGAGTAGGGCTCTGGCTTGGAGTTGGTCCTGCAAAGATCCTTGAATAAGTTTTCAAGGCAGCTGACGAGATAATATAATTTAAAATAAATGCTATCAGCATTTATAACTTCTTTGAAATTTAGCTTTATAAAAATACTTAGCAATGCTTTAGATATACTACTAACTTGGTTCATGTATGCAGCTCTTTAGAATTCAGGCTTTGGTGAAAGACTCATATATAATTATTGATGCTGTGTACATCTCTGGCATATGTCATTAAGATACCACTTTTAAGCATAAATGGTAAAGTGACTAACTCACAAGATGCCCATAGCCTATAGCTCTGTAAGCTATGAATGTGACCTTATAGAGAAGTAATATTTGTGCATATGTGGTAAAAGAGTTATTGTGTCAATAGATTTTCTTGTTTTATCTGTCTGGGTCCTAAATGTAATTACATATATATTGGCAGAAGTTGCTGTCCCACCTGGTGCTGCTGGTATTCAGTCCCAAATAAACACACAGAGGCTTATATTAATTATAATTATAGGCTTATATTAATATAAATTATAATGTTTGGTCTATGGCTCAGGATTATTACTAACTAGTTCTTACAAATTAAATGAACTCTTTTAGCCATGGCTTGGGACCTTTTCTCAGTAAGGCATTCTCATCTTGGTTCCTCTGTATCTGGCTGGTGACTGCATCTCTGCCTTTCCTTTTCCTGGAATCCTTCTAGTCTGGGCATACCACCTATACTGCCTGGCTGGCTACTGGCAGTATATTAAACCAATATGAGTGACAAATATACTCTTATATACTCTTTACAGTATACAAGAGCATTATCCCCTAACAATACGTACTTATAAAAGCATAGGGCATTTCACTACAGAGGCAGAAAGGAAGATGGCATAATGACAAAGTAGAGCAATTGTGACTTTGAAGATAAAAATTCTATGATGAAAATAAGCAAGAAGTAAAACTCTAGACGTCCTATGGAAAAATATGAATTGGTTCTACCTTTAATACTGTCCTAAAGAGCAAGACATTTTGTAAACACAATTTAGACTCACTAAATTAGAAAACGATATATTTTTCTTTTTTTAAGTCATTGATATTTAGTAATTTGTTGCAATTCCAATCATATATTAATACTATGTAGACTTCAAGTCATTGATAATATCACTTCCATTGTTAACAATCCTTAAGGCCACAACTGGGCTTGAGGCTTATTAATCTTAGAATCTCAAGAATATATGCCACATCTTCAACAGACTGAGGATGAAAACTCTTTAATGTGGAGGTAGATGAAACCAAGTTAACACCAAATATTAATCCAGAATGATGTAACTGTTTATACATTTCTCAATTTCTCTGCACCTTGATAGTCTCATCAATAAATGAAAGTTATTAACATTATCATTACTCTAAAGATTTAGGTCATGGTGAGAAAATAAAACATGCCTAATTCTTTATTTTTATTTGACTTGTCAGACAATCTTAAAGACAGAAGGAAAGAATCAAGTAGAAATAGTTGAGACAAAAATCTGCATCATAACATACAAGAAAGTAAATCCAAAGAAAAGGATGTCCTTTGGAAAATCTGTCTAGGTTTTGCCTGTGTTTATTTCTGTTCCTATATATGGCCCATACATACCAATTCAGAGTCCAGGTGAGAATACCTGATGACATCACCCTACATAAAATTTTCATTCTGTATTTGAAGCCGAGAAAACAATTAGACATTGAAGAATTATTTTTTAAAGTTTTTTTTTTACCATTTTTAAAACTTATTTTTAACAAACCTGACTTTACTCATTTTACATGACATATCCATTTCTCACACCCTTCCCGCCTCATGCTCCCTCCCCCTCCCGACCATACCTCCCCTTCTAACCCCCATCCACTCCTCAGGGCCATAAGGATTCTCATGGGGAATCAACAATGTCTAGCCCATTGCTTTGAAGCAGGACAAAGCCCTCCCCTCTGTTTCTAGGCAGAGCAAGGTATCCTTCCAGGGAGGTTCCAAAAAGCCAAAACAAGCAGTAGGGATAAATCCTGGTCTCTCTGCCAGTGGCCACACAGTCTGCCTTAGTTATACAACTGTCACCCACATTCAGAGGGCCTAATTTGATCCTGTGCTTGTCCCTTCACTGCCAGGTCAGATTTAGAAGGCTTCTATTAGCTCAGGTTAAGCTGTATCAGTGAGTATCCCCTTCATGGTCTTGATGTCTTTGCTCACATTCTCACTCTTACCTCTCTTCAACTAGACTTTGGGAGCTCAGCCCAATGCTCTGCTGTAGTTCTCTGCATGGGCTTCCATCAGTGGCTGGATGTAGATTCTATGACAACATTTAAGGTAGTCATCAATCTGACTACAAGGCAAGTCCAGTTCAGGCACCCTCTCCACTATTGCTTAGGGTCTTAGCTGGGGTCATTTTGTTGATTCCTGGGAAGTTCTATAGTGCCAGGTTTCTTGCTAGCCCCATAACGGCTCCTTCAGTGAAGATATCTCTTTCCTTATTCTCTGTCTCTTTCCTTGCCCCATCTTGACCATCCCATTTTCTCTAGATTTCCTCCTCCTCTCCTTCCTCCATCCTTCTCCCCTTCTGCTTTCCCTTTTCCTCCCACTCCCAATATTCCTAGGAGACCTTGTCTATTTCCCTTTCTCTGGAGGATTTATGTATGTTTCTCTTAGGGTTCTGCTTGTTACTTAGCTTCTTTGGGGTTGTGGACTATAGACTTCTTATCCCATGAACTCAGAGGAACTCTTAACGACAGGCTGCAGCTCCATAAATGGAATAAGATGTGAGTGATCAGCCAGCCAGTTGGACACTCCATCCTCTAGGCCCTTGGTACTACAGATAAACCCCTGGTCTTCCTCCCACCTGCGTCAGCTTCTCTAGCCAATTAGCCGGGAGGTTGGCTACTCCAACACCCCCCCTGCGAACTCAGAGAAACTGAAACACAGGCTGCCACTACACACAGAGGCCCAAGTGAGTGATAAGCCATCCAGCTGGATACTGGCTGGATACATTCTCTATTTTTAAGTTTAAAAAATTATTTGTTTATTGTTATTTATTTATTTATTTAATAACACGACCACAGTTTCCCTTTCCTCCTCTCCTCCCACATCCCTTATCCCCCACCTCATCCACAATTCCTCCATTTCTACTCAGAAAAAGGCAGGTATCCCATGTCTATCAACAAAACATAGCATATCAAGTTGTAGTAAGACTAAGCACCTCTCCTTATATTAAGGTTGAATAAATCAACCCTGTATAAGGAATGAGTTGTAAGGCTGGCAAAAGCATTCTGTTAAGAATCCCACTGTTAGCACATATCTTAGTTAAGGGAGCCACCTTAGGGTTGGCAAGAGACTTGAACCTAGAGTGGCTCCCAGGAGCCCAAGGCGATGTCCCCAGTTAGTCCTTTGGGAAGCTAAGGATAGGGAACATGAAATGACCCTATTCTATAGCAATACTGACGAATATCTTCCATATCACCATAGAACCTTCATCTAGTGATGGATGGAGATAGAGACAGAGACCCACACTGGAGCACTGGACTGAGCTCCCAAGGTCCCAATGAGGAGTGGAAGGAGGGAGAACATGAGCAAGGATGTCAGGACCACGAGGGGTGCACCCACCCACTGAGACAGTGGGCTGATCTATTGGGAGCTCACCAAGGCCAGCTGGACTGTGACTAAAAAAGCATGAGATAAAACCGGACTCTCTGATCATGCCGAACAATGAGGGCTGATGAGAAGCCAAGGACAATGGCACGGGGTTTCAATCCTACTTCATGTTCTGACTTGGTGGGAGCCTAGCCAGTTTGGACGTTCACCTTCCTAGACAAGGACGGAGTGGGGAGGACCTTGGACTTTCCACAGGGCAGGGAACCCTGACTGCTCATTGGACTGGAGAGGGAGGGGGAGAG
>NW_026068079.1:1345064-1350960 GCF_014885135.2 Alexandromys fortis | reverse complement strand
TATATATGCAGAGGGCATAGGTCAGTTCCATGCAGGCTGATTCTGTGAATTTTCTTTTGGCATAAAAGGCAGGCTAACAATCAAAAATATAATAACTTATTCTATTAAAATCCAGTGAGTTTCTATCCTTAAGTGGGTTGAAACCCTGACCCTTCATCTTTCTAATACTATGGAAGTATTAGCCATAGACACCTCTTATATAGGAAAAAAAGTTTCAATCCCAAACAAACTAGGGTAGTAACACACACATCTTAATTTGAATTCTAATTTTCATCAATAATTCCTGATTTATTTCTGAATTCCAGCTTATTTACAGTAGAATAAATTAGATTCACCTATCAACTTTTTTCCCAAATGTCCTCGAATGATCAACTTTGAATTGGTTGAAATTGCAAACTGTATTTTTTCAGTTATGCAGTATGCATTTTACATCTTCAAAATCTGTAAATCTATGTGCTATTTCATTGGGAAATGATGTTCTCTTGTTAAATAATTGGGTACCAAATTGTGAGTTCAATTTGAAGGTTTCCTATACTATACTATAGTATTCCAATTCCATTTCAGAATAGGGCTGTGGGACCTACTGTACTGTGTATGTTAAAGTGTTCTAAGCCCTGTAGATATGTGAAAACTACCTTGGAGATGTGATATTACATAGTATAAATTTACAGGCTTAGCAGACACTTATTGGACATTTTTGGGCCAGGGAAATGGCTGTGAAGCCTGATGACATGAGTTCCATCTCCCGAAGACACATGTTGGAAGGTGAGAAGTGACTCTAAAATATATCCTTCCTCTTCCTTTCACCCATATGCTGTGACAGGTGCACACACACACACACACACACTAAATAATATTTTTCAAAATAAAAGCTTATTTGAAGTAATTGTTTAAAAGAATGAAGTAACACAGAATAATTGGAAAATGAAGGTGAAAAATAAAGCCATGGGCAGGCAAGTACATAATAAATAAAACATAGATAACCATCCACTCTTCTGTGGAATAACAAGATTTTAGCAAAGAGAAACCTAGACATAGCTTTGTGATGCCAATGATGATGTAGCAGTCCTGGACCCAATTTTACAATTTTAACAATCATTCCCTGAGCTTTCAGACTTATTCTTACTCTGCACATGTTTAAACACTGCTCAAAGATAGTAATGATGATTCCTGTCCTGGAACTAGCTCTTGTAGACCAGGCTGGCCTCAAACTCAAAGAGATCCACCTGCCTCTGCCTCCCAAGTGCTGGGATTAAAGGCGTGTGCCACCACCCCTGTCTTGAAAAATCCAAAAAAAAAAAAAAATAGTAATGATGAAACTGTACTGACTGTGATGATCAGTCTTGATTGATGCATTTGGAATCAACAACACTTCGACAGGTCTATGAAAGCATTATCAGGAAGAATTAATCACAGGGGCACTTTCTACCAGAAGCACCAAATAGAATGAAATCAAAGGACAAATCAGTGTTTCTCAGTTGCCCATGTTTGCCTCATGTGGATGATTGCATTTGGCCCATAGTTGTTGGTTACTGCCATAAGAACTTTAGCTTTTCCATATGAAATGAAGACTAGAAGTTCTCTGATTATCATCCAGGTCTTCAGGGCCTGGTAGGTACTGCTGCGACAGATGGCCTTAGAAACTGAACATCTACTGGGTTCTGAGCCTTTCAGGTATAAAAACTACAACTGCTGGAGTACTTAACCCTTACTGTGCAAGTCAATCTAGCATGTCTACTATTGCAATATATTTATTTATATATTCATCAATGTTGTTCCTCAAGAGAGCCTTGACTAATATACAAGGTTCTAAAATTGAAATATGCACAGAAATTATGCCAGGAGACGTAGGGACAGAGCTCAACTAAACATTTACATTTTCAAGCATACTCAGAGGGTCATTAGAAGTAGCAGATGGAAATCCGGTGTTTTAGTGGGACAGGAACTGTGGAACCCAAAGTGGAAGAGCTTACCTAGGTTTTGAGTATAAAGCTGGGCTATTAAATATCATAAGGTCTTTGAAATAAGAAGAAAAAAATCTGCATGCAAATACAAAAAGGTACCAAGAAAGCCATCTCCTTCTGGTAACTCATGGAAGAGAAAAATTTCTTTAGTGAAAATGGAAAGGTCTAGAGTGTGCCATAAAGCATGTCAGCTTAGAATTTGTTACTTGTATGGAGGACACAAGAGAAAAACAATAATGCAAAAAATACCACCATAAGACTATTGGAAACTTCAAGATTGAGGCTTGCACTAATGACAAGAAACTACATAGTAAAGATAATTCTAAAATCAAGAGGATATGTGTTTCTCATTGACAACAGGAGATGGTGTGGTGAGAAAAACCACCATGGAAAATAAACACATAATTCAAAGTAACAATTTACTTAAGGAAATGATCCACCACACAGGAGATAAACAGAAACAGAAATTACAAAATTAATATCCACAGAAATTGAAATTAGAGAACACGAGAAAGAAACTATCAAATATGTGCTTTTGAAATGATTAAAGGTAACAGAAAAAAACAAAATTAAATTCAAAAATAAAGAAATTAAAAAATATGAATAACTTGAACTTGAAAAGGAATTGACGGTATAAAGAAAAAAACTTATGTAATCTTTCATCTGCTGGGCTATATGGTGGATTAGTCATAGCTGAAGAGAAAAGCAGAGATTTGGAAGATTACAAAAGGCACAGTTGTCTGATCTAAGAAGAAAGACATAATTGTGTATAAAGACAGAGGAGCTGAAGAAGCATGGTGTAGAATACTAGCGTTTTTCCATATTTGATGATGTGTGGATATCATAATGTATGGCACACAAGAGGTATTATAAAAATAATTGTTAAAGAACTGAACAAATGAATCAGTCTCCCAGAAGAGAGGTAGAAGATACTTGGTAAACAAATAAAAATTAATTGCACCATGGCTATGAAGTTTTCATAATTCAACAACAAAAACATGTCAGTGTTTTAAAAAATAATAGAGGAAATCAAAGAAAATATTCACTTACACAGTACACAGTGAAACTTCAGACAAGAGAAATTTCAGAAGCAAACAAAGGAAAACACAGACAATGACCAAATAAGAAATCGGAAAGGAAACAATGCTTCTTTACCCTCTTGGGTGCAACCAGAGGCCAGGAGACTGAGGGCCAGCAAAGACATGATGTTTCTTAGTCCTCAGAAGTGCAATCAGAAGCCAGGAGACAAAAAAAAAAAAAAAAAAAAACAAAGTGATTTTGGCCAAATGATTTGTAATACTTTGGTGTAATTCACAATTGAGAGTAAAGCAAACATGTTTCCATCAAATACTAAAAATGTATTGACCATCACCAAAGTACTAATAGAACTCAGGAGAAAACTAGACTGAGAAGGAATTAGTTGTGTTCATTAAACAATGGTGGAGAAAACTTAATGGACACTGCGTATAAATGTACATGGGCAAAACAAATAATACCTAAATTATAGAAATTATAGGCCATGTGGGATAAAGGGTTCTTGAGCAGTGCCATAAAAGACTGACATAGTGCAAAGCAGAACAGTACAAATCTTAATCTCCTTAAGTGACTGGAAAGGTTAGAGACACTGACAGATTTCAGGTACTTTTTCATCTATGAATCCTAACGTCAAAATGCATAAATAGTACACAAACACACATGCTGGCACACTTCCTTCAAAACTAGTAAAGGCAGAAAACTGTTTTAAAAGTCATTAGTCCAGATGAATCAAAGGAGAGAGGAAAAACTCAAAGGTAATGTTTATTAAGCAGAAAAAGATAGAGTTGGATTATAAAATTAACTTGAAACATCAATAACCAATATCTATATGTTCATGTTTATTTTATTTACTTAAAGACAGATATCTTCAGATTGAACTTGAGAATGTCAGTAAGTTTTATAGACAAGAGACTCAAATAAGACACAAAATAAAGGCTGGAGATGTAGCCCAGTGATAAGGTGCTTACCTGCCTATCACGCACAGGACTCCTGTTCTGATCAGCAGTAATGCAAAATCAAATCAAAAGAGCTACAGAGAAGCAATAGTAGTAATACAAAGATAGCATGAAATCAATGTATACAAAGCATCCTAAAATGTTAGAAACAAAAATAACTTCACACAAAAGGATCTTTTAAATTTACACACCACAGGCAAACAGACACATACAGACACATACATACACACATACACACACACACACACACACACACACACACGGGGACAGTCATTAAGAAGTTTAACAATTGGAACTAGAAAGATCAGGTAAAAACATTTGTTGGACAATTATAAGTACCTAAGTTCAAATCCTTAGCATACAGACATGAGAAAAAGCTGGGCATGACCGAACATGTGCCTGTGAACTGGGCACCACTGGAGAAAAGAGAAAGACGATTCTGGGCCTTGTTGGATGCCATCCCAGAGACATGTTCAGTAGGAAACCCTTTCTCAAGGGAGTAAAGGCAGAGAATGGTAGGTCAGGACACCCTATGTTCTTCTACGCACTAGGTACTCACACAGGAGTGTGGATCCTCTCATGTGTTCATATAAACAGACATACACACACACAGAAAATAGAAAAATGTTTGCTAGCATTTTTATGTTAAGTTTTAAATAATGAAATAATAATTACCTAGGATAGGATGTCTGAGTATGTAAACTGTCAATATTAAGTCATTAAGATATATCAAGTGATTATTATTATTCAGAAAAACAAAATAACATATTTATAAGTATACTATAAATCTTCTTTTACATTTCTCAAGAACAGGAGAAATGAAAAGCTAAATAAGCACATGCTGTTGAAATAAGTGCTGTGGGGCTGCATCCCCAGCACCCCAGCTGCCTGCTAGCTTATGCCCGAAATAAGAACACACAAACTGTATTCATTTAAAGACTGCTTGGTCCATTTCTATCTAGCCTCTTCTAGGCTAATTCTCGCACCTGGACTAGCCCATTTCTAATCATCTGTGTAAGCACCCCAAGGTGCGTTTACCAGGAAGATTCTAGCCTACATCCATCCTGGGTTGGAGTTTCATCGCGTGTGCCTCTGAGAGCAGAGCTATCCTACGTCTGTCTGAGGAGTCTTACCTCACTTCCTCTTCCTCCTGTTTACTCCTCCCACCCATGTTTTAACCTATCAGGGCAAATAGTTTCTTTATTTAATTAACCAATGAAATCAACAGATTGATATATGACACTCCCATATCACTTCCCCTTTTTCTGTTTAAACAAAAAAAGAAGGCTTTAACCTTAACAGAGCAAAATTACATATAACAAAACAGTTATCAAGTAAAAATTACAATAATCAATATCATAACTAAGGAAAACTATAACTATAGCTAACTATTCTTTAACTCCATCAAAGACTCCAGAAAGATATACTATTACCTAAGCAAACAAGAAAAAAGCAACTTTCTAACTCTAGAAATGACAGAGACATCTCGCTGCCTGGACAGTCACCCAAAGTTTCTCTGTACCGTTGGGGCATCCATCTTCAGCCTACAGGCCCATAGTATCCAGAGACATTTCCACAAAGCAGGAAATTTCAAAGACAGTCACTATCTGCTTGTTCTGAAGAATGTCTTGCAGACTCTTTTATGCATCAGGAACTTTAAAAGGTCATCTTACCTTTAGGCAAGTTCAGCAGTCCTCTCTCTGAGGGTTCTCTGTGTTCACTTTATGCAACAGTCCAGGCAAGAGAAGTTTCTTCCCCAAATAGTTATCAAACTCCATAACGATCCTCTTCGATGCCCATCTTCCTTTTGAAGTAGATTGGTGCTGCCAGGAGCAGAGTGTCTTATTGTCATGAAAAGTCCTAAGTTATTAAAACATTTAAAATGCCTTATTCTATAATCTTTGAAAGATATGAAGAATGCCTATCTAAAATATATCTATG
>NW_026068079.1:1328370-1344294 GCF_014885135.2 Alexandromys fortis | reverse complement strand
TTTCTTACTTTTTTTTAAGAATTTTAACTTTTAGTCTGCATATTATTTTCAACACACTGTAAATCATTTAAATTTTTTTGTCTTTGAATCTCTCTTTACTATATATCTCTCTTTTTCTGAACACATGAGTCTTTAATTTACTGAGCAATATGAGTAGGATTAAAGCCGTGGCTTTGCCAGGTAGATCCAGTCAATTCCTTAGCTTTCCAGCCTCATGGCGGAGATACAGGCTGTAGCCAAGTTTATAGCCACAATCCCATGGTGTTTCAAGGTCCCTGCCAGCCAGCGAGCTACAACAGACAACAGTCAAGTCCTCTCTCGGTAGTTGGCCCTCCTGCCTCAGTCAGAGTTTGCCATGGCAGGACGGCCCAGAAAGCCGGCATTTTTAAACAGCACAGCTTTTTACCTGCTACAGCTAAAAACCAAAAAGCATGCGTTCAGCTTTTTGTCAACACCATTTAAGTGTTTCGTGGCAGGACCTCTTAATGAGCTGCAGGGTTTTGCAGCTAAAGTTGAGTCAGGAAGCCTCTCTTAGATGAGAGCACTTGCTTATCTCTAGCAAGCAGAGTAGACCCCAAAAATTGTTGCTACCAAGAAAACATGCATGCTTTACTCTTTCCCAAGCTTTCTCAGGCTTTTTGTGGTTTCAGTTATCCTCACGTTGGGCAGCCATTTGTTGAAATAAGAGCGGCAGGGCTGCATCCCCAGCACCCCAGCCGCCTGCTAGCTTATGCCCAAAATAACAACACAAAACTGTATTCATTTAAAGACTGCTTGGCCCATTTCTATCTAGCCTCTTCTAGGCTAATTCTCGCACCTGGACTAGCCCATTTCTAATCATCTGTGTAAGCACCCCAAGGTGCGCTTACCAGGAAGATTCTAACCTACGTCCATCCTGGGTTGGAGTTTCAATGCGTGTGCCTCTGAGAGCAGAGCTATCCTGCGTCTGTCTGAGGAGTCTTACCTCACTTCCTCTTCCTCCTGTTTACTCCTCCCACCCATGTTTTAACCTATCAGGGCAAGCAGTTTCTTTATTTAATTAACCAATGAAATCAACAGATTGATATATGACACTCCCATATCAATATAAAATATATTTTTCGATAGTTTCATAACTCAGACCTTAAAAGCTGTTAACACATTCCAAAAATCTTTCATCTTTATGGAGGAGATAGCTTGGTAGCAAAGCGCACTTGCTACTCTTCCAGATAACTCTTATTTGGTTCCCAACACCCACTTGGGTTAGCTTAACCACTTGTACAGTTTCATAAGATTCAAAGCCAACCATATATGACCTCTATAAATACCCACATAAAAGTGGCATTCACTTACACTAACACATACAAATTCACATAAATAAAATATGGATAAAAATTTTAAAAATCATTTAAAATTTTTTATCAATATAAAAACATTATAAACCACCAAAAATTACAAATATATTGGAAATCTTTCTCATAGTTTGAACAATTAAAATAATTATGTAAATTTGAATCAAAATACATTATTAAATCTTCATTATGGCAAAAGAAGTATTAGAGATGGGAATACATGCCCTTAATAAAATAAAATAAGAGTGAAATAAACATTTAAAACTTGTAGAGGAGACATAATTAGAAAAGAATGTTGCTTGGAGAATGACAAAAAAAAAACTGAAAACAATGAAATGCATAATAGAATTAAACCAATCCAAGAAGGAGGGGAAAGCATAAAACTCTAACCATTATAGGGCTGGATTGAATGCATGTCCATATGTAAACATGCACACACTTGAACTCAACCTAAATATTTGCAGAAAAATTTAGCAAATCTACAAAGCATGTGTAATGCTTATTTTATGTGGTAGTCCAACTTTGCTGTTTTGCTTTCCACGGTTTCAGTTACATGTGGTCACCCACAGTCCAAAAATATTACATGGAAAATTCCAGAAATAAGCAATTCATAAGTTTTAAATTGAGTGCTGTTTTGAGTAATATGATGAAATCTCACACTACCCTTCTCTATCCTCCTGGGGATATAAAATGTCTCCTTGTCCAATGTATCTAGTCTGTATGTACCGTGAACCTACCCATCAGTCACTTAGTCTTATTTAGAGTGCTACCTGATCTTCATTCCAAAGACAAAATACCTGAGCAAATTAACTTATATGAGAAAAGATTTGTTTTTATATGAAAAAATTAGATACTACATTGTGGTGATGGCTTCCCCTCTTTAAATTCCTCAAAGATTCTTCCTACCTCCCCATCTACTGACTCCATAATTTATTTTGATTCATGGTTTCAAAGTATTCATTGACATTGTTGAGTATGTAAAAACAACGGTGGTTCTATGGCAAGGGAACAGCATCACAGCAGAAGGGCATAGTATAGGAAAGCTGCTCACCTATCACAGATAGAAAGCAAAACAGAAAGTAGAAGAAAGTAAACAGGGCATATCCTTCATACTTCCTCCCATAAGATCCCATCTCCGAAGGATGCATTTGTTTTGTAATCAAAGGGTTAACTCAGTGATGCAGTTTGAGCTCTTATAGTCTAGTCACCTCTTAGTAGTATCACCTACTGATGACCACATTTTTATCACCTGACCAGTCTTACGGGACACTTCACATTTCAATCAACACCGTACTGAGACAGTGTTAGGGTGCCAATCACAATGCTTGTGTTGAGTCTGACGCTGTGTCATGAGTCTGATATTTGCCTCTCTTTATCTTCCTATATCACCACTATCTTGGCTTATGTTAACACTAGCTTCAGTGTAGTACAATGCAATTTTGGAAGAGAAAGCAACCAACATATTTCTACAATCACTAAAATGGTGTTTTTGTTTTTGTTTTCGAGACAAGGTTTCTCTGTAGCTTTGGTATCTGTCCTGGAACTAGCTCTTGTAGACCAGGCTGACCTCGAACTCACAGAGATTGCCTGCCTCTGCCTCCCGAGTGCTAGGATTAAAAGTGTGCGCCACCACCGCCTGGCTACAATAGTGTTTTAAATAACTTTTGTATTGTATGTTTATTGCTTCACATCTCTTCCAATGCCCAATTTATAACTTAAACTTTATAACAGAAATATGTGTGTATGTGTATTGAATATACAATAAAAAGTTATTTAAAACACCATTTTAATGATTGTAGAAGTATTGTGGTTGCTTTCTCTTTCAAAACCACATTGTAATACACTGAGACATATGTGTGTATATATATACATGTATATCTATACATAGATATATGTATGTATATGTACACAGTTTGATACATACTAACAGTCATTTACAAAATGATTAGGAACAACTACCCTAAATAAAAAGGAATAAGTAGTATACTTCACAATCATCCAAGACCAAGATAAAATGAAATAGTAAGCAGATGAATATATGGGGTGCCTAGATCACACTCCCTCCTCCATAGGCTCAGGAATCATTGTAGAAGATGGGGCCAAAAGATGATAAAGCTCAGAGTGATGAATTACTATAAGGAAACTATTTTCTGGACACAGTAGGGAAGTTGCAACTATGAATTCACAGAGGATACAGCATGTATAAAACTATACAAGTTAAAGTCAGACTAAATTCAAACATGGAAAGGGAAGGTAGCCACAACCCTCCTCCCCTTACTAAGATGATATTGGCAATTGGTCCCTGCTAGAAGAAGGAGAGTTTCTTTTCTTTAAGACTGCAGCCTCTGGTTGGCAGTTTACAAGTACAAGGCTACCCTGGTCTGCTGTGTTATCAGAAAGACTAGGAACAGGATGGAGGTAGGGACACTTTAAGGGAAGGAGGAAGAGAGTAATCTCTACTAACACTCCAATGGGTCTAAATTGAGCACCCATCTAACATCAAGTGTCTCAAATATCCTCCTATTTAGAGATTATCTTCATATGATTTTTTTACAGCATGTAGGGATTGAGTAAAACATATCTGTATTTTCACAAATCCATTCTTATTTAGTCTTCATACCTGCTATTTCTCATGTGGTGATCAAGATTCATAGTATGAAAATGTAGACTTGCCATTACATGTCCTAAAGACTACACCCATGCAGATTTTTCTTGTGTGTCTCCTCCTCTTGGGTTTGTGAAACCTACTGAAACCCAATATCTTCCTTCCTTCTCCCAGAATCACAGAATCTTCTGTCATTCCACATACAATCAGTTTCTAAAATCACCTGACTGTTGTGGAATTTCTTGCCCATCATACTTTAGCCTATTTTGAAGGATGCATTCTTTAGAACACACGTGGTTTAATGATCTCTCATTTCCAAAATTTCACACTTGTAAAACTGAAGATTTTCATTTATGTGCAAACAACTGATAACCGGAGAGCAGATCAGAGAGGGGGTGCTGTAATATGATGAAGTTCCAAGTTCCTTAAAGATACAAAAGCAGGACAGCATATTCTCTTCAGTGAGGCTTTATTCGACATGCAAGCTCCCCATGTTCTTTCTTTGCCTGTGTTCTTCTATTTTATATTTCATTTTAGTTTTCCGTTTGTCTTCAAAAGTCTTCTCACATGCTAATCCAGATTTCTCTGACACATGGCCTTGGAGTTGGCAACATTTTTAATCATATATGACTTTTAAATTACTAACCAGCTGATTGATGTATCAATCAACGTGATCTTCAATAAAACATTTTGATTGCATTCTGAAGCTCCCGAGAATGACAATAAAGTTTGTTTTGAATCAGAGGGCAAAACAAGCAACTAAGTGACCAAAATTAACTGTATAAATTTTGGAGGACTGAGGACAGATATGGAAGTAGTACAGATACAGGAAGATACAGGAAATAATGGGGCGAGATGTAGAGAGGTCCTCAGCCCTTTTCAATGAAAGAACAAAAGAAATAGGAGGTCACTGGTCAGTTCTCCATCACTTTTCTGAGTTTTTATTGATAAAGAATAATTAGATAAAAAAAAAAAAAAAACTTCATCTGGCATCCAACTCGGGCATGAAATCACGAGGTAGCCAGTTGCCCCTGCTTTGCAGCCGTCGGAGGTGCTGTTTCTGGCTTGCTTTTCTTCCCCTCTCATGCCAAGACCTTTGAGAAAGTCTGGGATTTTTCTGTTGTGTTGCTGCTTCTCTTACAATAGCCTCGGGCTGCTGGCCATTCCCAGTCCCAAACTCCACAGGACCCAAACTTCGTCCTGGGCTCCAAATGCTTTCAGAGTTAGCCTCCCACTGCCAGTCAGCTCTGCCTTCAGAGGGCCCTATGCCCTCACTTCCTGTCACATGGGCCTCTTTCACACATTTTTGTGCCCCCTTATTAGGTGGTTGGATTATTAGGTGGATTATGGGCTTCTCTTGGACCCCCTCATTGTTTTACTGCCATACCAGGTAAGCCTCCTCAAGACCCGCTCAGGCTTCTATTGTTGTTGCAACTGCCACACACTCCAAGCTCTCAGCTATGCAGCAGCAGCAACTGCAGCTGCCCTCGGCTAGTCTGTGCATTGCCTGTGTTTTCTGCCCAGCTATGCTACACAGCAATAGCCAGCCTGGCACTTCACTGCCATCACCAGCAGATCTAGTGAGACACCTGGGAATTCTTAATGAGGGGGATAGTTTTCTAAAAAAAAAGTCTTCCCCATGTTAAAAATGGGAAACAATATTATAATTAAGGTAGTTTGGTCTTTGTTCCACAATGGATGGTTTGAAAATGGAACAATTAAATAAAAAAATAATCAACATAGCTGAAATTGACACTTCAACTAGAATAACTATCAGTTTGATAATTCATGTTTTATTACTAAAAGAGTTGTTTAATAATGGTGCCAATCATGAAAAATTGATTGATAAAAATCAATCGTTAGAAAGATATTATAATGAAAGTATGAAAAATAATCACACACAAACAGGAGTTTAGAATAGAAGCTATTGCATCATTATATTATGAAAGTGAAGAGAAAAAGCCCAAGATTTTTATAAAACTAACAATTATTTATCCAGTTACCACATAAGAATGATGACAGGCTCTACCAAGGTTATTAAGAAGTTAACTGGGGCCCTACCAAAATGTTAGATTTATAAAGAATTAAAGAAGCAATAGCTTCATATGGTATGAAAACATGTTAAATTCGTGAGACACTCAGAACAGCCTGAAAGATTTAGTTACAGCAGTATCAGGAGCTGTTTCTTAATTAAAATGGAAAACATGGTGGAGAGATGAAGACAGGGTCATAGAATGAGGTAGGGCTAGAGGTTATGAAATTTCCCAAGATCTAATTTTTGGTGAGCGCTCTTATGCTGATTTGGAAAGACAGATTACATTTGATGACCATACCTTGGCTCTATGCCATAGAGCAGTTTTGAATTCTTGAGGCAAGATTTAAGAATCAGAAAAGAGGATTGAGTCATTTTCCAAAATTATAAAAGGCCCCCAAAGCCTGTTTTTTGTAAAGATTGAATTCAACTGTAAATAGAATAGCACACCTAGAAGTTAGACAAATATTAATTGAATCATTGGCTTTTGAAAAATGTTAATGTATAATTCAAAAGGATGATTAGACCTTTAAAGGGAAGAACAGAACCCATAGATAAATGATTAGAAGTACATCTGATATTGGACTTCTTGCCTATGATGATATTTAGATAGGAAAAGTAATTTCTAAAAATTTTAAGAAAAATTAAAAGGATAGATGTTTTAATTGTGGGAAACCGGGTCATCTAAAAACAGATTGTAGTTAAAGCATTCCTAGGAACAATAATTTTTCTAGAGATAATTCAAACAGAAAGTCTCAGCCATCTGAAACTTGCAGATGGTATGGCAAAGGTTGACATTGTACTAATGAATGCAGATCAGTATGGGATAGCAAGGTAACCATTGCCACTGGAAAACAACTTTTGGGGCCTCTTATAAGCCCTCATGTCCAATTTGGTTCAATAATTCCGTGTCAACATTGGAGAACTCCTCCACAGAGCAATTAAAAGACTTCATGCCTATTGTGAAAAGCCTATACTGTTCTGGACATAGAAAACAAGAGAAAATTTTTTATGAGAAACTATAAAGAAAATATATTGATAAATTTCTATAAATGATCAAGGACCAAAGTTAAAGATACCAATAAATCACATTGTATTTAAGGAGATGGTAGATACAGGGACAAATATAACAATAATTGCACTAAAATCTTGGCATCCAAATTAGCCTGCTCAGGAGGTAAACGTTCAGCTTCCAGGGATTGGAACTTTATCTCAGGCAAAATATAGCACAAAATGGTATGAGTATATAGGACCAGAAGAATAGAGAGGAAAATTAAAGCCATATGAGGCTAACATTGCAATGAATTTATGGGATGTGATCTGTTACAGCAACGAAATACCCAGATTAATAATCTTCCAATCTCAGAAACAAACCATAAACTAACACACATTTCTGAAAAAAAAAAAATGCTCAATCTGAACGGTCATACATAAGCAAAGCACAATAGCCACTCATATTTTGAAGGTACCAACAGCCCAACCTTTAAAAAGGTTGACTGGCAAACCAGTCTGGATCGAACAATGGCCTTTCACATCAGAAAAATTACAGGCATTTAGAACAACTGGTACAGGACTAACTAAATGTTCTATATGCTGAAGAACTCATTTGCCCTTGAAGTTTCCCTATATTTGTCACTAAAACGAAATCAGGGGCCAGGCAGTGGTGGTGCACACTTTTAATCCCAGCACCTGGAAGGCAAGGACAGGCAGATCTCTGTGAGTTCAAGGCCAGCCTGGTGTACAACAGCTAGTTCCAGGACAGGCTCCAAAGATACAGACAAACCCTGTCTCAAAAAAAAATGGATTTTGTTTCTCATGTTTCTTTTGTCCATTTGATTTTAAATAAGATACTATTTACAACCTGAAATTTTATTACCTCCTCTACTACCTAAAGGATGTTCTATTATAATGGTAATTGATTTAAAAGACTGTTTTATTTTTTTTACTATACCTTTAAAAGAAAAAGATAGAGAAAATGTTTCCTTCACAGTGTCTACTTATAATATTCCCAGTCTGTAAAAAAAAAAAAAAAAAAAAAATCAGTGGAAAGTTTGTTCACAGAGTCATTAAACAGTCCCAGTTTGTGCCAATATGTTCAACAGGCATTGTAAACAATTAATAAATAGTTCCCTCAGTCTATAATTTACCATGATATGGATGATATCTTCCTAAACTGATTCAGATGCAGATACCTTCAAAAGTGTTTAAAGAAGTAAAGAAAATTTTGCCTTTTGGACATTATGAATTTCTCCAGAAAGAACATAGAAAGATTTTATTAATTACAGAGGATGTGAGACATATTTAGAAAAAATTCAACCACAAAAAGTGCAAATCAGGAGACACCAATTACCAAATCAATGATTTTCTAAAATTGGTAGGAGATATTAACTGGCTATGGCACACAATTGGAATGATAACTCCAGAACTAAGTAATTTATGTCAAACCTTACAAGGTGATAAGAACTTAAGTAGTCCAAACATTTATTAGCTGAGTCTCAGAAAGAACTGGATTTGGTAAAAAAAAAAAAAAAAAAAATCAGGATGCAAATATGAATCATTAAGATCCAGAGCTTGATTGTATTCTGGTTATTTTACCTCCTATAGGAACTCTAATGCAGTGGAAATATAATGTTAAAATGGATATTTTTACCACACAGAGGGAGAAATATTAAAGACCTATCTAAAAAAGATGTTTTTTTTTTTTTTTATTTCTGTGAAGACACAACATGACCACTGTAACTTTTATAAAGAAAACATTTAATTGCTTACAGTTTCAGAGGTTCGGTCAATTATCATCATGGTAGGGAACATAGCAGTGTGCAAGCAGAGGTGGTGGTAGAACTGAGATTGTTACATATTTCAGGCAATAGGATACCAGCTGACACACTGGGCAGTATGCTGAGTATGTTAAATTAAACCTCAAAGCCCACTTCCATGGTGACACACTTTCTCCAACAAGGCCATACCCACTCCAACAAAGCCACATCTCATAATAATGTCACTTTCCTATGAGATTATGACATAATCCACTTACAAGGGCCAGTTATGTTCAAACTACCACAGTTTCTAAATTGACTCTGAAGGAAAATTAAAACTTTGTCAATTAGCAGGAATAGACTCAGTAGGAATTGTGGTACCTTTTACTAATGTTAAAATGTCCTCATTATGGGAAGAAAATAAACATGGGCAAAGAGCTTGCAATAAGATTTTTTTTTTCTTTTTGGAGAGATACTCAACAAATACCTTCAAAACAAGAGACTTAAATTTACAAAGAGAACTAATTGGATCATTCCTCACATTGTATGAGGAACATCAATTTCTGGGGCCCTTACATTCTATATTGATGCAAATAAATCAGCAAAGGTAGGTTGTAAGTCAAGAAAATTAAGTAAAGTGGCTCAAAACCCTTATCATTCTATTCAAAAGTCAGAATTATATAATATTTTCATGGTATTA
This sequence comes from Alexandromys fortis, assembly GCF_014885135.2. Classification (NCBI taxonomy): domain Eukaryota; kingdom Metazoa; phylum Chordata; class Mammalia; order Rodentia; family Cricetidae; genus Alexandromys; species Alexandromys fortis. Next base: position 1,334,870 of record NW_026068079.1, on the reverse strand, counting down.
TTATTTTCCAGAACCTCTTAATATAGTTACTAATAATATACAGAAAGATTTGTTTTACATATTAAAACAGCTGAACTTACTCTATATGACTAAGAATTAGCTTCTTTATTCATTCAATTACAATAAATCAGAAATAGAAATTATCCCTTGTATCTAGTACAAATCAGATTCCATGCAGGTCTACCAGTGCCTTTATCTAGCACAAGCTAATCATGAAATTGAGCATCTCTTGGTAGAGAATGTGCTAAAAGCCTCAGAATTTCAAAGGAAGCACAATGTTAGTAGCAAAAATATGAATTAAGAATTTTCTTTCAGTTGGTAAAAAGCCAAGGAAATATCCTACCTATTTGCTCTTTGTATAACCAAACTCCACTTCCTGTAGGAAGTAACTCAAAGGGCACTGAAAAAAAATAAAATTTGGCAAATGGTTGTGTTTCATTTTACAGAATTTGGAAAACTGAAATATGTACACAATACCATAGATACACATTCAGGAATTCATTGGGCAACAGCTCTGAGTTCTGAAAAGCCTGATTGTGTAATTGCACAGTTATCAGAACATATGGCTATCATGGAGATACTTGTGCAAATTAAAACTGAAAAATATTCCAGCATATGTATCTAGTAAAATAAAAGAGGTTTTTTTTTTTTGCACATTACAACATAAAACATATTATACGTATACCACAAAATCCTAGAGGGCAAGAAGTTACAGAAAGATCTAATCTCACTCTAAAAGATATGCTTAATGAACTGAAAGGGGTATTAAAGACCCCCAGATAAAGATTACAGAATACTTTATTAACTTGAAGATTTTTAAATACTAATGAGAAAGGAAGGGAAGCTGCAGAGAGACATTGGATAACAGGGGGTAAACGCTTATCCTGTATGCTTTAAAGACATGTGGACCTCAAAATGGAAACAAGGATCTGTGTTACAATGGGGAAGATGTCTTTCTTTTGTTTCCACAGGAAAATAAAAGCTATGGAAACCATCAAAAGTGATAGAGATTCAAACAAGAAAGATCACTTGATTAGAAGAGATGATAGTTCATCCAAAAGCATAGCCATTTGATTAAACTAACTTATAAGATGAATAAATACTTTTCATTTGATCAGATATAACCTTCCCAAAAGGTAACATCCCAAAGTTAGAGTTCTGACAGGGCTTTGTTTTTACTTTGTAGGAGAATAAAAACAACCAACTAAGGAATCTGAAACACCACTGAACAAATAAGACATCTGAAGAAAAAAGACGAATCATCCAGAAAAGATCGCAAGAAAAGAGTAAATTGACTTAATGGTATAGCACTTTTCCAACAAGATACACTTTCATAAATCTTCCCAAGTGTTGGTTTCTGCTGTTCTCTACAAACATATAAGGCAAATGGTATCTTTGTAGTACAAGTTCAATTAAAAATTAAAGCTGACTTTGGATTTTAAGCATGTCTTTCTTCTTCTTTAAACAAAGCATACTTGTTAGAGGAAAATACAAAATCTGCCTCTTGTCAGAAGATCCACCTGTAATGGTACAGAAGAAAAAACAAAATTAAGGGACTACCTAATCTCATAATCTTTTGATTTTATTTTGACACTTTAAAGCTTTCTTAATATATAAATATTATTTCAAAATGTATAAGGTTAATGTATATATGTAAGGTGTGTGTGTATATATATTATATTATATATTTATATATATATATATCTGTTGTGATATTAATGGCTATATAGAATACTAATTCTAGAAAAGAACTTAATATAACTCCCTGTACATGATTTTGGGCTTGAAGCATAATAAGGTAACTAGAAATTAAGTTTGTATCCTCTGGATGTACTTAACAAGTTGTGATCCTTTAATGCCTCCAAGATCTGCTTCATGTGACATTCTAAATAAATGTTTAAGTTTTCTGCAGTGAACCATGCCCATTCTTAACAGTGACCTCTGAAGTCTCCAAAAGGAGGAAAAGCCCCACAACAATGATTCCACCCAGACTGTACTAATGCTACTAAGCTGACAAAGGCCATCCAGAGATGAGCTTTGGGCTACACACTTCTCAGGACAATTTTAAAGCTCCTAACTTAGATGGTCCAGCCAGGACTTCACATAAGCCTTACCTTTCCCATTACACAGGGATTGAACAACAAATTATACAGCTAGCTCTTTCAGGACTTGACCATTTTCTCAGTTTTCTCAGGGACCCCCTAGAGGTGTCATTGTCTACCATTCAAAACAACAGGTAGCAATCTGGAGAACAAGATACCCATATTCTCAAGAGGTGGAGTGGCTGTATAATTCAATGGGTTATGAACATATGTAATCATTTAGGAGATTTGGTTACAAGTTCTTATTTGTAATGGCCAGGAAAATGACTGAACAAAAAAAAAATAGATTCAGGGCTCTCATTCTGAAAAGAAAAAGGGGGATATAGAAATTATAGGGTAAAGGCATTGATTGTTGAATCCATGTTTAAACTAAAAAAAAGTAACTATTAGTCTTAAACATTTTTATCTGTATTGATTTTTATATATGCATACAAATTTAAGGTTATTTTTGTTAGGACACACTATACATACATTTCTACTTTTGTTTAATTTATTGTATCTATGCAGCTCATTTAAGAATGTAACATAAATTTCTAAGTTCTTGAAAGATATTGTTACAAATTAATTAGGGTAATAAAGAAATGCAGGTTAGTAGTAAATCAACCATTACAATCAAACTTGTAGTCACATTAGGTATGTTTTCAAGGTCAAACAGTGCTGCAGGAAAATCCTACAGCCAGTAGCATTTAAGTTATCCACCCACTGGGGCGTGGCCTTATACTATTTATGCCAATGTAAAACGAGTGTCAGGCCTCTTTTCTGGCTGTGGGATACGGTTGCTGTTCTCCATTCCAGCAGAAGATTCTGATTTGTGAGTCTACACCTAAATAAATAACCATCTATTACTCTCAATCCTGAGCTAGTGTGGGTTTTATTTTAAGTTTCTTTCTTTATCTGGTGCCCATGTGAATTCAGACTCCACACATACCAGGTGGATGGCCTAAAGGCCTAGCCAGTACAAAGCCCAGAAGTTCTCCCAACCCTGCCCATTTGGTTTGCTTTTACCTAACTGGTTTTATGTAGAATCCCTGCCACAGCAGAGTTTACTGCATGTGGCAACTTGTGCACATGCACGACTGCTGCATTCCTTGGTGCAGTTCCTTGGCCATGGTTCCTTGCAGCTTGGCGAGTTGTCCAGCTTCCGGTTTCTGCTCCCTGCCCATGAGTTCTGGGTTTCTTGCTCCATGTATGGAATTGATTTAATTGCTTTTAATTTGTCAAGCAAAGCATATTTCTCAGTATTTAACCAGTACCAAGGCAGGAAACTAAAGTGGCTCAGGACCATGCCTGTCACTACTGGTTGCATTGCTGCTAGTCGCAACTCTGAAACCACATCTGCTAAACAATAAAGATTATTACACCTAAAACAATTTACCTGATTTCATAACATGTAATTAATAAATCAATATGGCAAATTACATTAATATTGAAACTTTTAGAAACTTTTTTGCTAATACTATGGATTATATTCTGTGATATAATTGTGAAACTTCAATTTATTGGATATTGGGACTCAGTTTTTTTTCTTCATATTATATCATTAAGAAAGAATGTGATACTTTTAGAAATGATACAACCTTTACAGACTAATAATGAACAGCTAGAAGACAAGATTAATACAATCAAAAATCAAAAGTTACTTGAAAATATTAATATTATTAAAAAGGGTAACATTAATTTGACAGACAAAATTGAATTCATATCTAAAGGTACTAAGAAATTATCCAAAAGACTTCATTGTCTTGAATTTGACAATCAAAATTTGTTAAAATGTTATGATAGGTTAGCAGATAGGTTTTCTCTCCAAGATGGAATCTGCATGCTATCCAAGTAATGTCCAAGGAGGAGATGTTATCTTTAAAGCAGAACTTTCAGACCTTGGAATCACATGTACAAAACGAGGACCAGAGGCTACGTGCCTCAATGAAATTACTAGAAATATATACAGGCCAGGAGATTCGGGCTTTACAAAAGACAATAGTGAAATGATTTGAAATGATGGAGGAAATCATTGAAGCTGATGAACAGGGAAAGAAGGCACAAGGACAGGATTCAACATCACCAGCAGCTGTCAGAGGTGGCTTACCCAGGGTTTTACCTTTTTACCCTGTACTCTATGCTGACAAAGCAAAGCATCAAGTTCTAAAGGCCCAAAGGCTCCAAAGAAGGTAGATGGATACCAATAGGAATGAATGGTCTAAAAGAAATTAAGCAAGTTATTATAACTTATGACTTGAATTCTGCATTTGTTAGGGAGATGATAAAGACATGGGCTTCTAGCATCGAGGCACCACCACATGATTGGATTCAGTTAGTTTTAGCAGTTCTGGATTATGGGCCCCAGTTGATGTTTAGATGTTATTTCAAAGAGGAGGCTAAAATTCTAGAACAAGATGGAAAAGCAAAAGAACTTGGGACTTTCCAAGATCAAATTCTTGGTGAGGGCACTTATGTTGGCCCAAAGGTTTAAGCAGCTTTTTGTAATGAACAAATCTTGTCCCTATGCCACAAAGCAGCCTTAAATGTTTGGGACAGGGTTCAAGAACTAGGAAAACTAATTGAATCATATACCAGGGTTAAACAGGGTCAGAGAGAACACTTTAGTGACTTTTTCCAAAGATTAACTGAGGCTGTACAAATAGGAGTAACAGACTCAGATGCTAGATCAGTACTTATTGAATATCTGTGTTTTGAAAAATGCCAACTTAGAATGAAAAAATACTGGGGCATTTAAAGTTTAGATCAGAACCTATGGATGAATGGATCCTGCATACAATGAACATTGAGACATTTGACTATGATACTGAATCTTGGATAAAAGAAGCAATTTCCAAAGGAATGAGGAGACATCAAAATGCCAACTGTTTTAATTGGTAGAATAGGACATCTGAGAAGTGGTTGTAGACAAGGAATTCCTAGGAATAATATCTCTTCTGGGAATGACAAGAATAGGAGGACTTAGCCTTAAGGTATATGTAGAATATGTGTCAAAGGTTGACATTGGACCAACGAATGTAGAGAAGGCAACCTGATACCATAAAGAAACTCCTTGAGGGGCCTCTCGCAGGCCCCAAAGCCAAAAGTGGCACAGTTATTCTCTGCCACTGTGGAGGACATGTCTCACTAAGAAAATTTTAAAAATCCAGAGCCTTTTGTAAAAGACCATACTGTTCTAGATAATGGCATAAACGTGGAGGATAAATCAAAAATCCCAATAGGAAATAGAAAACATATATTCTGACAGACTTCTATAAACGATCAAAGACCAAAGCTGAGTGCTTATAAATGGCATTGTAATTGTGGGTTTGATAGACACAGGTGAGGAACTGAGTATCATTATTCCAGAATCTTAGCATCCAAATTGGCCTCTTCAAGAGACAGATGTTCAATTACTAAGAATTGGAACCATATCTCAAGTTAAACAAAGCACTAGATGGGTTGACTGCATTGGTCCAGAAGATCAGAGAGGGAAGCTGAGGCAATTATGTGGCTAATAATGCAGTAAATTTATGTGGTTCTGACCTGCTGAAGCAATAGAATACCCAGATTAATATTCCTGCACTCCCAGGATCTCAAAATTCTGGGAAAGATATTATAAGCTACTATATACAAAGGTCACCAGTCATTCAGGCTGTACAAGAATGTAAAGCAACTGTCAAACCTTTAAAGGTACAAACATCCCTACTTTAAAATGGTTAACAGAAACAAATATGGGTTAAGCAATGGCCACTAACTGAATAAAAGCTGCAGGCTTTAGAACAGCTAGTACAAGAGCAACTAGATGCTCACCACCATATTGAAGAATCAACCAGCCCTTGAAATTCTCCTGTATTTGTTGTTAAAAAGAAATTTGGTAAATGGAGAATGGTGACAGATCTAAGAGCTGTCAATAAGGTAATTCAACTTATGTGTCCTCTACAATCTGGAATTCCTGTCTTCTTTATTAACAAAAGGATTGCCTCTTATAGTTATTGATTTGAAATATTGTTTCTTCACTATACTTTTACAAGAAAAGGATAGAGAAAAATTTGCCTTCACAGGGGCTACTTATAATATTCTCAGGATACTAGGAGATATCAATGGAATATCCTCCCATGAAGAATTCTCAATAGCCCTACTCTGTGCCAATACTTTGTGAGTCAGCCATTGGAAATAATACATAAGCAATTTCCTAAGTCTATAATTTACCATTACATGGATGACATTTAGCTATCTGATTTAAACATAGATACTTTAAAAAGAATGTTTGAAGTTCTCTGTCCTCAGCTGCCCCAGGAACTAACTGGGGACATCGCCCTGGGCACCTGGGAGCACAAAATCTCTTGCCAACCCTAAGATGGCTCCCTTAATTAAGATGTGTGCTTCCCTGCTCCCCTATCCGACCTTCCTTTATCCCAA
>NW_026068079.1:1281204-1327988 GCF_014885135.2 Alexandromys fortis | reverse complement strand
ATGGGATAAAACCGGACTCTCTGAATATGGCGGACAATGAGGGCTGCTGAGAAGCCAAGGACAATGCCACTGGGTTTTGATCCTACTTCATGTTCTGGCTTTGTGGGAGCCTAGCCAGTTTGGATGTCCACCTTCCTAGACCAAGATGGAGCGGGGAGGACTTTGGACTTTCCACAGGGCAGGGAACCCTGACTGCCCCTCAGACTGGAGAGGGAGGGGGAGAGGAGTGGGGGGAGGGGGAGAGGAGAGGGAGGAGGGGGGAAAAGGGAGACGGGGAGGGAAATGGGAGGTGGGGAGGAGGTGGAAATCTTTTTTTTCAATAAAAAATTATATTTAAAAAAAAAGAATGTTTGAAGAAGTAAAGAAAGTTTTGCCTAAATAGGGGATTACAAATTGCTGCTGCAAAAATACAGAGAGGAGATCCTGTCAATTACCTAGGTTATAAAATAGGTTTACAGAAAATTAGAACACAAAAGGCACAAATTGGGGGAGACTGGTTGCAGACTCTCAATGTCTTTCAAAGATTAGGAGACCTTTCCAGTCTATGACTGGCTGTTGGGATAAAACATGATCTAATGATTCTTTTAAATGAAACCTTAGATGATTTGAATAGTCCCAAAGAATTAATAGCTGAAGCAGAAAAGGAATTGACAATTGTTGAGGAGAAATTACAGGAGGCACACATGGATAGGGTGAATCCAAATCTTAATTGTATTCTAGTAATATTGTTTTCCAGAATTTCTCCTACAGGAATTTTAATGCACAGGGATGAAATTATTTTAGAATGGATCTTTTTACCACATAAACCAAGTAAAATAATAAAAATTTATGTGGAAACAGTTGCTGAATTAATTATAAAAGGTAAATTGAGACTTCATCAGTTAACAGAGATCATAGTGCCTTTCACTACTGATAAAATAAAAAGTTATGGGAAGACAACAAACCATGGCAAAGAGCTTGTGCTAATATTTTGTGAGAAATTATCCCAAAAATAGCAATTATCCCAAAAATGATAAACTTAACCTTCTAAAGAGAACATCCTGGATTCTTCCCCAAGTGTATGTGATGCTCCAATAACTGGAGCCCATACATTTTATACTGATACAAATATCAGGAAAGGAAGTTACAAATCAGAATAATTAAGTGAGGTAGAATAAAGCTCGTATAATTCTAGAAGGCATAATTATATGCTATTTTCTTGCTGCTAAGGGATTTTAAAGAACCTCTTAATATGGTTACTGATTCACAATATGTAGAAAGAGTTGTCATACATATTGAAACCATTGAATTTATTCCAGATGATACAGAATTGACTTCATTTTTTCATCCAGGTATAAGACATAATCAGTAATAGGCTTATCCAACACATGTCTGCCAGGTCCTATAGCACAAGGTAATACAGAAATTAATTAACTATTGATTGGAAGCATTTTTCAGGCCTCAGAATTTCATCAAAAAACATTATGTCAATAGAAAAGGTTTAAAGAAAGAGTTTTCTATTACATGGAAACAATCTAAGGAGATTATAAAGAGATGCCCTACTTGCTCTTTCTATAACCAAACACTACTACCTGCAGGGATTAACCCAAAGAATACTCAAAGGAATGAAATCTGGCAGATAGATGTGTCCCACTTTGCAGAATTTAGAAAATTAAAATATATACACCACACCACTGATGCTTATTCAGGTTTTCTATGGGCAACCTCTATAAGCTCAGAAAAGGCTGATTCAGTAATCACACATTTATTAGAAGTTATGGCCATCATGTGTATACCTGCACAAATAAAGACAGATAATGGTCCAATATATGTTTCTAAGAAATGGAACAATTTTTTGCTTATTATAATATTAAGCATATTACAGGTATAGTGCACAATTCCACAGGTCAGGCAGTTATAAAAAGATCAAACTGAACTATAAAAAATATGTTAAACAAATAGAAAGGGGTGGGAAATATCCCCAGAAAGAGATTACATAATGCTTTAATAACCTTGAATTTTCTTAACACTAATGAGAAAGGGACAACAGCAGCAGAGAGGCATTGGATAATAGAAAAGTCTTCTGAATTAAATAAGCCAGTTTATTTCAAAGATGTGTTGACCTCACAATGGAAGCCAGGAGATGTGCTACCTTGGGGAAAGAGTTTTGCTCTTGTTTCCACAGGAAAAGAAAAACTATGGATACTATCAAAATTAATAAAGATTTGCTTTGAAAAAGATAAACCTCTTGAAAAAGAGAAACGACTGCTCATTCACAATGGTGACAACCATACAGGTGGTAAGGAAACCTCATAAGGTTTGGTGCAGGATTCTGTTCTTATATTAACAGGAACATACTCATCTTCAAAAATTCAAGAGACTCTGAATGTTTGAATGCTGACAGATGGAAAAATAACTATTCATCAAGGATCATTGAGAAAAAGGAATATGATTTATGAGGTCAGATATATATTAATATAGAGAGATGGTTTTAAAGTTGTACACCGGCTTTGTCCTTCTCTACATCCAAGCATGTTGTTAAAAGAAATATTCAGAGTTTCTGCCTCATGTCAAGAGCTGTCTGATATGGGACAGAAAGAAAAAAGAATTTAGTAAATATTTTACTTTCTTCATACCTATTTTTGTATCTATCATACCTCTCATTGAATATATGTCTGTGTATGTCTATATAAATAATGTTTAAGTTTTCCACAATGAACAATGAATTTTCCTACAGTAATTTCAAGTTTCCAGGAAGAAGATGGGGCCTCACAACAACAACTCCACCTAATTGATATGACATCATGATGCTGATAGCACTACTATAAGACCTGTTTTGTGTATCAGTTGCTCAAGATGGTTCCAACTTGGTTAGCTGAAATGGTGCACTTTTTTTTTTACAATGTTCTGGCCAGACTTCCAAATAGGAACCTTAGAAAAACCCTACTGAATACTCAGAGACTATTTTCAATCATACCAGACAGTAATCTTAGAACTTAGCCATCATTTTACTTTCACAGGGTCCCATAGAAAGCTGGAAGTAATTCTAGAAGACATCGGCCCCTCTCCCAACAAAGTTTGTCCTTAGGGTTAGGAACATCATTTAGAGGTGGATTATAATTAGCATAGGATTGGGAGTGGGGGGAGAATTTTATACTCTCAGGGATCTCTTTGGGGAAAAAAAGGAAAATTGTATAAAAGATTAGTGTGAGCTTACTCACAATAATAATATTAGTGAGTAATCGAGTTTATACTTGTGAGTTATTATTTATAGGCAATTACATTGGTATAGATTCTTGTATATTGGTACAAACTTAAATAATATTGAATATGTTCCTATTTTTGTCTACAATATTTATATATCTAGGCAAAGTTATTTTGTCATATTGTATGCATGCTTCTACATCTGCTTAAATCATTTTTGTATATTGATAAAATTTTAGGACATTTCTCAATCTGATTAAGATACTTATACATTGTTTACATTTTGAGGTCATTGTCCTCATTTGTTGCACAGTTATTTATTGTATAATTTTCTAATATGAAGTATTAGTCTTTAAGTTATAAAGGTATTAAGAATTATAGATCAATAGTCATCTATGTTTGTCATACTTATAGTTAGACTTATCAGGTTATTTTAGATATATAGAGAATTCTGCATAGATAGGTAATCTTCAACCACATCAAAGAGCTGTAGAATATGGCATTTAAGTAACTTAGGGTTCTGTTGAAGTGAGACACAATTACTCCTGGCAGCACCAATCTATTCCTGAGAGAAATATTGAGCACCAAAGACACTCCACTTGGAGCTTGTTTTCTTCTTGACAAAACTGGCCTGTGGGCAACATGCCTCAACCACTGACAAGGTACATGGTATCCGGAAATAGATAAGAAGGACTGTCAACTGTTGCCAAGACAGGGCAAGACAGTTTTGAAATTTTTTCTGCCTCTGAAAATGGTCTGTCAGTTACTCTAGGCCTTAGCCAAAGTTGGTTGCTTCAACGCTGCAAACATGACTTTGGGTGATTGCCCAGGTAGCTAGTTGTCTCCGTCATTTGTTGCACATTTTGGAAGTTCCTTGATTGCACTTCCTGCTTACTCAAGTAATATTATTTCCCTTCTCGGATTTTTGATGGGGTTGAACACTAGATAGTTGTAGTTAGTTTCCTCTCATGAAAAGGCTATGGTATCTAGTATACAAGACTTAAACTCATTAGGATAGGATAATTATTGAATATATTGGTTCTTATTGTATATAATTTTGTATTAGACTCAGAACTCTCTTACGTAAACAAAATGGAGAGGTGCTATAGAAAATCCTACAACCAGTAGCTTTTAAGTTACCTTCCCACTGCGGCGTGGCCTCTTATGCTATTTATGCTGATATAATGTGTCCAGCCTCTTTTTCTGCTGCAGGATTTGGTTGCTGTTCTCCATTCCAGCAGAGTATTCTGATTTGTGAGTCTACCCCTAAACAAATAACCATCTATAATTCTCAATTCTCAGCTAGTGTGGGATTTCTTTTAAGCATCCTTCTTCAAAACAAAGATGTATTTTAGACAGACAGATGATTTTCAAACAATTCAGAGATCATTAGAATATGATATTTAAGATGTTTTAATAACATAAGGCCTTTCATGACAATGAGACACATCTGCTCTAGGTAGTACCAATCTACTTGCGATGAGATGATGGGCATTGAGGAACCTCCATATGAAGTGGCTTTCTTTGTGGCAAAGTTAGACACTGGTCAAGATAGTGCCCTTGCATTGACTGCTGAAAGTATGCTGTCCAAACTGGACAAGCAGGGCACAAAATAAAATGACTACCAAAATTTGCTAAGACAGGGTATGATGATCCTTCAAAATTCCTGCTTCACAGAAATCTGTCAGATATTCTGGGCCTGTAGATCAAAGATGGATGCCCCAACATTACAGAAAAAGTTTGGGTGATTGTTCAGACAGACAATTCTTTTTGTTATTTCTATAGTTCTGGAAGTTATTTGCTCTATACTTACTGTTTATTCAAGTAATATTTTATCCTTCTTTGGTCTCTAATGGAGACTGGAGACTATATAGTTATAGCTACAGTTTTCCTTTCTACCAAATGCAGAAAAGAAATTTACAAAAGAGTTGTAAAGTGTATAAGGTTAACAGACCTAAAAGCTTAAATTGTTTATTTAAGAAAATGTTTCAAAGTCTTAAAAACAAGTTCTGAGTTAGTAGTAAATATAAGATAGAATGTTACCTTTGAACTAACCAAGATAGGATAGATAATGATGTATTTATCTTAATTTTTCAAATTCAAGTGAACTAGACATTGCAAATGTATTTCATACCTGATAGTTATTCTTATTGTGTAGTTACTCTGTGTCAGAGTTAAAACCACCCCTTTTATTTAGAAAGAAGGAGGAAAAACTGCATGATATTTTGATTGTTTTCTAACATTCCTGAGACTGACAATAAATTTTATTTTGAATCAAAAGGCAGAACTAGCGACTAACTACAATTAACAATAGAGGTTTTGGAGATAGACAGATAAAGAGACCGGAAGTGATGGGTTGGGCTTAGAGAGGATCTAGGCCCTTTGGATAGAGGAATGAAAGACATAGATCACTGGTCACTTCCCTGCTGCTTCTCTGATCATTCAGGGTCTTAGCCTGATATCTGACTTCTGAGTTTTTATTGATAAAGAATAATTAGACAAATGCTTCAATAGAGATATTGTATCTAAACCGTCTACCATTTTACCATGAGTGTATATATCATTGTCCATGAAATAAAGTATGCTGTGAGATGGTCTTTCTGTATGCTGTGAATATGTATTGTTCTCACTGGTTGATAAATAAAGCTACTTTGGCCTATAGCAAAGCAGGACAGAGACAGGTTGAAAATACAAGCAGAGATAAAGGAAAAGAAGGGCACAGTCTGGTAAATGTTGGCAGTCACCAGAGAAGCAAGATGTGAGATAACAACACAGCCATATGGCAATATATAAATTAATAGAAATGGGCTAATTAATTTAAAATGTAAAAACTAGTTAGTAATACGTCTGAGTCTTTGGTCAAACAATTTGTAATTAGTATTACATCTAAGTGGATATTCTGCAACTGGTGAGCAGGAGAAAAACTTCCAGTTCCAAATATTCTATTAAATGCTTTATGGATACATAAAAAACACAGGTGTATCTTGGTGACAATATGGTTAAATGTATTGATTTTTACTTCATTATCTGCCTGCTAATACAATACTAAAAGCATCACAGTGTTTATAGTCTTCAAATCCACTATTAGAAGCAGTAATTTCACATGCAACTTGTAGAGGAATTGAAACTCAGTAAGAAAGGTGACTGAGACCATTGTGAGATTCTATGTTATATACAGAGACATATATATCACACCATACAGTATTAGAGTTTAGGTCAAGAGCGATAATGAATTGTTGATATGCTGTGTTGTTTTTACATGATATGAAAGGATGTACTATCAACATGATATATCATTTAAGATGATACCTTTGTGTCATAGATATTCATGCTTTCCAGGTTTCATAGAAAAAGCCAAGTATATTTAGCAACCCTCCCTGTTCTTAGCCCAGTGCTTGAATTATAAATGTACAAGGTTATACCTGGCTTTCATGTGTGTACTGAAGATCTAATCTCAAGTATTTATGCTTGCACAAGTATTCTTATACACTGAATTAAGTTTCCTCTATTATTAATACTTCACTAATTTGATACATTAATTATACCCAAAGCACTTGCAGGTGCATTATGTAAACTAAATAAAGACCCCTATTTATATAAATTTCACCGGGCTTTGTAGCCTTGCCTAGCCCATAATGCCTTCCAGGACACCATATTATATTTGGTTAACAAATTCCTTTAGATGACTCTGTGCTGTAACATTTCCTCAGATTTGGTTTACCCAGGCAGTTTGTAGGATACCTCTAACTCTTGAGTTTCCCCTATTACATTTCCTGTGGTAAAATGGGTTGTGGAAGTACAGTGTTGTTCTCATCATCGGACAGGAAAGGACATGTCATCAGCTTTGTTGAAGGTACTCATTTGGTGTCCCTGACAAGTGCTTGCCAGATTGAAAGGGACTGTAAATGTTTGAAGCATTTTATCCCATATAAGTTCTTACCTTGGTCCTGCTGTCGGTCTTGTGTATCACCTTATGTATTCACAATTTACCTATAACCTAAACACTTAGGAAGAAATGTAAAAATTAAAAAGAAAGTATTCTGGCATCTTTTGTGGTTTTTTTTATAGATGCCAAACAGTCTTTACTCAGGAGAACATAACAACTGATAATATGTGATAAAATTAAGGAATTTCTTTTCTTTACAAAATAGTATGTACTATTGGCATTAACTAATAAAAGGAAATAAATCATAATTCTCCATTTTTTGGTATTTCTATTTTCTTAAATTTTTGAGATTATTATATAATTGTATCATTTCTTCCTTACTTTCTTCCCTCTAAAACCTCCTGTGTATATCTCCTTGTTCTTTTCTAATTTTATTTATTTACTTATTGAAGGTTTCTGTCTCTTCCCCGCCACTGCCTCCCATTTCCCTTCCCGTCCCCCAAACAAGTCCCCCTCCCTCGTCAGCCCAAAGATCAATCAGGGTCCCTGCCCTGTGGGAAGTCCAAGGACCACCCACCTCCATCCAGGTCTAGTAAGGTGAGCATCCAAACTGCCTAGGCTCCCACAAAGCCAGTACGTGCAGTGGGATCAAAAACCCATTGCCATTGTTCTTGAGTTCTCAGTAGTCCTCATTGTCCGCTATGTTCAACGAGTCCGGTTTTATCCCATGCTTTTTCAGACCCAGGCCAGCTGGCCTTGGTGAGTTCCCGATAGAACATCCCCATTTTCTCAGTGTGTGGGTGCACCCCTCGCGGTCCTGAGTTCCTTGCTTGTGCTCTCTCTCCTTCTGCTCCTGATTTGGACCTTGAGATTTCTATCTGGTGCTCCAATTTTGTCCTCTTTTTTGTTAATTGTTTATACACACCTACACTTACAGATACAATGTCAAAAATTTAGAAACACAGATTGATTGTAATGTTACTAGCATGTACATCTATGTATATGTTTCCAGATCTGACCATTTGCTATTAGAGAACCATATGCTGTGCTTCTACCTAAAGAAGACTATTTCCCCATCTCTTGGAATCCTTTAGTTGCCTGTAGGTCTTTGTCTAGGGTTGAAGCCTGATCAGCTTTCCCCTTGCATATTAGTATGTTTACTGTTATTACCCTTGTTCAGCTCTTGTTTAGGCAGCGATATTTGGGAGACTTCATGGGTGTAGTTTCTCTGACATTTCTAGGAGACATGCTGTCACAGTGAACCTCCTGCTCCTCTGTCTATTGAAATCTTGCCATCTCTTCCCCAGTGCTTAAAGAGCCTTACTTTCAGGAGTCATGTTGGAGATGGGGCAGTTGGGACTTCTCTCTACAACTTTTATATTCTGTTTTTGTTTTATCTCTTTATTTTTAATCAGAGTCCTGGGAGAAAGAAAAACAAGCAATATAAAGAATGAGACAAAGAGATTTCAAGAAAGGGGGAGGGGAGAGGCAGGAAGGGGAGCAGAGAAAAATGTAGATCTCAATAAAAATCAATTAAAAACTGTTTGCCCACATGGCCAAATAGCAACTTAAAAAAAAAGAAAAGAAAGGAGAGGGTGGAGAGTAAGGTGACTCTAAAGCTTGCATTCAAGACTTCTTAGTCTAGTTTGAGCAAAAGCCTACATCTCTTTAAGGACTGAAGAATTTGAAAAGATACTCTTGAGACAGACTCTTTGGGGAAAATGGCTTTCAGAAAGGGATTGAGACATCATCCAATGATAGAGCCAGTCCAGGGCAAACTTGTAGGCAAGAAACCAACAGAGCAAATCTGTAACCTCACTTTACTGTTTCCCTGCAATCTGCAAGAATCCAACCAGGTGGGAAAGGCAGCCGTCATTTGGATAATAAATGTCCCCATAGGTTCATGTATTTGAGCACGTGGATTCCAGTTGCCAGTGTTCTTTGTGGAATTATGGAAGTGAAAACTTGCTGGAGGAAGTATATCACTAAGGCTGGATATGAAAATGACAACCTTGTCCCACTTCTAGGTTGTTCTCTCTGCTTTGTATTTATGGTTCAAGATGTGACCTCTTAGCTTCTTGTTCCTGCCACCATGCCTGGCTCTTGCTGTCATCTACCCCTCAGGTATGTATTCTTCTTCCTCCAAAAGAACAAGCCAAAATAGACTCTTTCTTTCTTGAGTTGCCTTAGTTCATGGTATCTTATCACAACAAGTGGAAAATAACTAATAAGAAATAGAGAAGGGTGAAAAAGTTCTTGGATTTTGATGAAGCCTTAGAATCACTAATTACATATAGTCTGGTAGAAAACAACTCTACTATGGGAAGATAGTTTGCACACATGCACTTTAAATACCATGAGTCACAAACAATTCAGTACTATTTATACCATTCCCACTGTAACCTAATACATTACTAGAATATTTGCAGAATTAGAGATCATAATGAGTTCCTAGACAGCTTATATCCAATTCTAATAATTAGACTCTATAAGCCATGTCTTTTAGCTTATTATGTCAGAGAACATTTCTGATTTCTATTCCATAACTGGAAACACATGCAGATACTTATACTCTCCACTACACTCTCTAAATTTCCCATCTCAAGCTAAATAATTCAAGTTTTTTCAAGATTGAATAGTATGTGGATGGAGAGATGGCTTAGTGGTTCAGAGTGCCTGATGCCTTTGCAGGGGAATGCAGTTCAGTTCTCAGGACCCAGGTGTGATGACTTATGATCTCTTGCGATCCAGAGGCAGGGAATCCAATGCCCTCTCCTAGCCTCCATGGCACCACAGCACATGTGTGCAAGTAGATGCACCCTCACATGCATAAAAAAGTAAAATCAGATTATTAAAGACCAAGTAGAAAATTGTCATTGGCTACCCTGATCATCCCTCCAAGCTTTATAGATACAAAGCAATTCTAAGAAGGAGTAATAGGAATAAGGTTCACTGATATCATATTAAAGTCTTAAATAAATCACCATTAATAACAAGAATCTCATGACCCCAATAGGGCAGAATCAGAAGGTTGACTATCTTTATCAGAGTCACAGCCAAAAAACTGTCCATCAATGTGGCATACGGGCACGTGGGAGTCTATAGAACAATTGCCCATTGTATAAAATGATTCCATTTCCAATGGAATTCAAGGAGGGAAATGTGAAAAGGAAAAGGCATTTTCCGATGTTCCTGACATTTGACAAATTTTGAATATGCTTTATTCCCTGGTATTGTGTCACAAAAATCATTAGGCCTATTTCAAGTACAAGTCCAGCTCCTAACGCAGAGTCGCACTGTCCTAGCACAGTTTCGGGCACATATTGGACACTCAGCACACAAATTTGAAGGGATGACTTAATTAGCTTAAGTGCTGAACCAATCTTCTAGAAAGAACTGCCTGACCACTCTGTGCTTCCTGGCACAATTGCTGGGCATTGAGGAGTCAGCCAGGTCTCTATTTTCATCTTCCAGTCGGAAGGACTCATTTGGGCACCTGAATGAAAGTCATTTTTTATTCTGTAATGACTATAACTCACTTTCTATTAACTAAGAAATATGGGGAGTAAGAGAAGCCCTGCAAAGCCAGATAGCATTTGCAAATGGGGCAGTGTGGCTTGACAGATGGATCGGGAGTCAGAAGCAGGTACTGAGATGCAGAAATCTGCAGGTGTTGGCAGAAACCGACTCCCAAGTCATTCTTCTCTCTTTGGATGGTGATCAATGAAGATTTTTAGCTGATTGGAAAATATGAAATGTGGTGATGATTTGTTTAACCCTGGTTTGGCTATTGCTTGTATCATTTAAGGGGTGGTATTCAGTGTACTGTAGCATTTTCTTTCATGACATTGTAGAACTTCCTAAAAACCCTTTCCTGGGAAGCTGGAGGATTTAGAGGAAACCACCGTTTTTCTCATTTCATCTTATTTACTCTGTCAAACTTACAAGACAATTTCAGTGACTCAAAAAAAAGGCAGCCTGGATTCCTGGAATACTTTGCTCAGGACAGTCTAACAGGAAAACCTGGGTTTTAAGCTAGAGATCCAGGTTGCATCTTGAATACTTACCTTAGCAAAATTGGTCTGTTTGTTCTCCCTTTGTTTCCTGCACATATTCTTAGTAAAAGAGGAATATTCTAAGGGGGGACTGTTGCAGAATTCACTTTTGAATGCAGATATTCTTTATCCTAACTGCTCATTAGAATTTCACAGAAAGCTTATAAAAATAAAGATGTCCAGATACATGTCTATATGTGGGACTTGGGTGTTTAAAATACAACACTAGTAAGAAGATATGGTGTTAAAGTACCATTTGACTTAATCAGAGTGAAAGGTTCCAGTAAATGTTTCTAGGCTTTATCTTGAACCTCCCATTGATTGAGAATTTAAAGCTAAGAGTTCCATGATCTTACACAGAATCAAACAATTTTTTGTGTGTGCAGAATTTAGAGCTCTGGAAATCTAGGTCATAATATTTCTTGTTATTAACTGTGACCCAAATTGCTCATAGGTTTCCAGAGAAGGCAACAGAATTTGAGAGACCTGTACCTTCATACAACAAACCAAAGACAAGTTAATCTAAATCTCACCTTTATACTGACCTGCACTATGGTTACTAAAGTACAGCACCTTGAATTTGATTTAATTCGACAGATAATCCTAAGAGAATTTGATAAAGGATATATTAAGAAAGGTAGTATTGAGAATAGGGGTCTTTAAGTTGGTGTGCAATTTGTCTGGATCCTGTTTGAGTATGAGCCTGCATCCTAGCTAGACTAAAGAATTTAGAGAAGGAACCAGTGGGACAAATCTTTGAGAAAGCACCACTATGGGACCTGAAGTCACTAAATGGATCCAGTTGGAAGCTGAGATGGAATGAATAATTCTGTCCACTCCATGTCTTTAAATTCAAAACCAATAGATTTCAAAGAGAACACAACTGATTGACAAGTCGAATCATTTTATTGCTGCTGGATAGCAATCCCCATGGCTTTAATCGCAAAGGACATATCAAAAAAAAATCACGCTTGGTTGAGGAGATGCCCTGGGTGATCTTATCAGGCCTTCTGCCACCTATCTGATGCTCTACTAATGGCTTTCTATATCTAAATTCAAAGGCTGCACATAGTGAGTTCAGGAAAAAAAAAACATTTACACTCACAGTGAGAACACCATAAACAAACATTACTGACTCCCCTCTCTCATGCCTTACTAGTATTGCAAGACATAGACTCCAGAGGGATATGGAGGTGGGGGGAGGAAAGGAGAGAGATGGAGGAAAGAATGGGGAGAGAGAAAGAAAGGGGGTGGGAGAGAAGGAGGGAGGAAGGGTGGAAAGTGGGAGGGAGGAAGGAAGAAAAATGGAGAGGGAGGAAAGAAGGGGTGGGAGGGAAGGGAGAGAGGAAAGGAGAGAGAACTAGGGAGGGAGGAAGGGAGAAGGAGAGAGAGAGGGAAGGAAGGAGTCAGATGGAGGGAAAGAGAGATTGAAAAGTGATGCTATTGCTGAGTTGAGAGACTGAAGGCATGATCCATTCTCCTTAACAAGCTTTGGCTTTTTCCACTACAAAGATTAGAATGATAAGCAATTTACTTCAAATGTTGTTAAAGTAAATTAAATAGCATAATGTATGGTGAATGTTTAGCTCAGTGCCAAGTACAGGGAGGACTCCTCTTAGGCACTCCTGCTGTTTAGTTTTGTGGAGCTGCTTCCCTTCCCAAGGGAATGCCTTTGCTGAGTTCCTGAGCCTTCAAGAACTGCATTCTTGCAAATTTCTTCTGTCCTAGCAAGCCAAGTCAGGGGAGGGCAAATCCCTGTGAATTCCTCATGTGGGAAACTGCCCAGTAGTAACTTCTAAGTTACAAGGTAGCTTTTGGAAGTCAGGCGACACAGGTTTGGAGCTGACTGGTGTGAACCCAAGCTTAGGAAACTGGTAGAGAGCCTTTCTGAGACATGAAAGGTCCTTTTTCGAAATGTATTCATGACAGAAAATAAAAGTAGTTATAAGAGGAAAGTAAAGGTAGACAGAAGTTCAAAAATCGTCATGCCTCTGTACCTGGCAACAGTGTATTCTCTTTTAGCTTAAGTGAGAGTACAACCAAAAAACTGTCTCCTTTCTGTGTCTGTCTCCACTGGTTTGCCCTGGCCTCATCCCATCTGTCAAAGTCTAGTTGACTTAAGGAAGGGCCTCTGACTATGGGGTGATGGGGTGGATACCTTACCAAGCCACTGCAGTCGAAATTAGGTATTTTTCTTATTGTTGTGAGAGAATAATTGACAGCATGCAACGTAAGTGGAGGAAGGTTTCTTTTACCTCAGTTGACAGTACAGAAGTACAGTCCACTATGGCAGGAAGAACATGGCAACAGAAGCAAGTCTCATCTCTAGAATCAGCAACAGGAGGCTAC
This sequence comes from Alexandromys fortis, assembly GCF_014885135.2. Lineage (NCBI taxonomy): Eukaryota > Metazoa > Chordata > Mammalia > Rodentia > Cricetidae > Alexandromys > Alexandromys fortis. The sequence goes on along the minus strand of NW_026068079.1, from coordinate 1,314,515 downwards.
ATGCATGCATCTGCACAGATCAGGGAGCAAAGAAAGGAGCCTACTGGTGCCTGCCTGAGTTTCTTCTTTTTCCTTTGTAACTTTCTTAACAACCTATGCATGGGATGGCACCACTCACATTTACATTTAGGGTGACCCTACATTAGTAAACCCTACATACAAGTGTATTCAAAGGCATGCTTATGGGTGTATCTCCTAGGTGATTTCAAATCCAGTCTTCTTGACAATAAAGATTAACTCTCACGGAATCCCAAACTATCTCATAAGAGTTCACTTTGGGTTTTGCCAAAAGGACAAAATTTAACAACAAAATATGCGTTGGAAATAAAACTCTTCCATCCCCTCATTCGGACAGAGCTGCAGGGAGGAAAAGATCACACCCTTGCATCTTTCCTTGGCCAGGATTTGACAAGGGCTGCAGTTAGAGTCCCTTTCTGCCCTGGGTGCATCCTTGTTGAAAACCACAAGGTGGCACCGCAGATTAAAGTGAAATTTGCAAACCTGCTTTCCTGTTCCCAGGTGAGGTTCTGTTCTTATACCACACCTGGGAGTTAAGATGAAATCTGTCTCCATCTGTCCGTTTTACAGATGGCAATGCTGTAGTTTGACACAAGGCACACACACAACTAAGGCATATGTTGTATAGACCATAAATCTACTCCAAGCAACAATCAGAAAACAAAATACATTTTCCACTGTAATCTACCAGATTGTAGAAATTGTCCTTCAATGTAACAAAACTTATAACACACCTTGGTAATTTTTGATGAATGATTTTCTGTACTGACAAGCATGTAATAAATTAGAATTTAAATGCCAGGGAGGCTGGCATTATGCCCATTTTGTTTGACCCATAGAAGGTTCTGGACTTGTTTTTACAAAGTGTGCATTTATGATTCCTAATATGTGAAAACAATTTCCTTACAAGAGGAAAAATTACTTCATTCTTGTCCCGATTTCCTTCACTGATGGACTTGTTAGAATTCAAAAGGTCCCATTAAGAGGCAAGTTCTGCCCGCTCCTGCTCTCTCCCACTGTCCTTCTGAGGATCGTCCTTTCCTTCCCCCACTCCCTTCTCACAATAAAACTCCCACAGAAGCTCTGTCTGCAGCTATGTCTGTCTCTTACCTGCCGTGTGGTCCTTTGGCACACCAAGGTTCCTCTCCTGCCAAATTATATCATTGATGCCATGTGACTCAGCAGGCTCTCCTGACATTTTGTCCTACCCTCTGGTAGTTTGAGGACCACCAGAACCCTGTAACCTTCAACCTGGTTACTCTTCCAACTAAAGGATTGCCAGAGTCCTCCACCCAACACCAGTGGAATCGGCAGTAACTGTAGGTCCTTCCCCCACCTCTGGCCATATTTCCGTGAGGATTTGTCTTTTGGTTGTAGTTTCTCGCCTTCCAGATTCAAAGACCCAGCACTGGGTCTGCCATTTCAACAATGTCAATTTCAATATAGACAGTAGAATGTTAATGTGTCTAATACATATCTTTTTACACATTCAAAGAATTCTTGTAAGTCTCAGAAAGTAGACTTGAACAAGTCAGATGCACCCCCCAATTACCAAGACCTAAACAACCTAAGCCTCGTCACCTTTCCCTGGTCTTGACACACCCTTCCCTCAACTACCAGAACCTAAGAAAAAAAAATTTCCTAATTTTTATCCTCTGCTCTGTCGGCATCTTGCCAGGTCCAAGAGGTACCAGATAATTTCAGAGCCTGGACAGCAATGAAACAACCAGTTACCCCAGCACATGGCCAGCTCCCAGCTTTCTTAGGTCCACGATTTTGATGCCCACAAATTAGCAGGAAGCAGTCTTGAGAATGTGGCACTTCATCCCTGTCCCATCTGCTCTCCCATTTAATTTCTCCTGATTTTTACTACAACAAAAAGGTGGGGATGTTAAGGTTCAGGAATTATGCTAGCCTGTTACCTGGCAAGCTGCACTCAGGCAGTACCTTGGCCAGCCCTGTGTTCTACGTCTGTTACATCACTATGTAGTTTGTATGTAGGTGCAAAAGGTCCCTGTAAGAGACAAACTCTACCCATCCTGCTCTCTCTTTCCTGCTATTCTTCTGAAGGACAAGAACATCTCACTGTAATGGTCCTTGCATTTCTTTGATAGTGATTCTAATCACCTTTTCATATATTTATTATCATTTTGGTAGTATAGTCTGTCATACGCATGGTCGGTCAGATATCTCTATATAGCCCCACATGTTTTAGAATCACTTTATCACTTTCTATTCAAACTATGTGATTATATAGCAATTATTAATTTTTGAGAGTCTCCAAAGAATTAGCTTTTCTTTCTCATTTTCAGTCTTTGTATTTCTCATGTCTTACTGTGCAGTGGGATATTTGATCACACTGTGTGAAGATATGATAAATTAATGGGTGGAGCTGCACAACAGTAAGCACGTGACAGTTTACATGTACATGTATGTCTAATCAACACAACTCCCCTCTGCAATTCAAGGAAAATCCAGTGGGGCAAAATTAGAATCAACTCCGTTCCATTTCCTCATCTTCGTTTCAGAAGAGTTCCCAACATTTAAACATAATTGTATCAATAAAAATCTATCTCATGAGCAAAAACTGAAATTATGTGGTTTGTCAAGATGTTAAATATGTAAATCAATGTTTTACTCTCTCAGTTAACAATAATTCATGTTTACTTGTGTGGTAAAATTGACCAAGAGCTATTGAATTTAATTTTGTATTTAATTCTTCCAGTAATCATACAAAGTAGATATTATCATCTCCAGTTAGCAAATGCAGAAAATAAGATGTGGAGAAGATCTCAAATTAGCCAACCACTGAGCGACAGAGTTAAGACATGCAGAAATCAGGTCTACATGACTAAACTACGATATACAAGTTCTTAGAATTTTCCACAAGGGACCACAGCTTCTTTTATGCTTTGAATATCAGAAAATACTCCTTCTTCCAGCAATTGTCAAGTTCACAACAGATTTAGTTATGAACAGCTCTTAATTTTAAATATTAGTTGTTACACATGAGAAAGAAAATAAGAAATAAAAGAAAGACCTAGGTGCTCCCATTCCAGTGTATAGTTACCTTAACATTTAGAAACTATAGACAACATCTTGTTTCTCTGTGAATCTGTCACTGAATCTTACATGCAACGTTCACGTCTTTGCTGAAGTCACAGAAACTTGAGTTATGATGTCTTGGTAAGCAGTAATGATGAAGATCATTCAAAATGTTTTTTTGGGGGAGGCAGTTCTTAGGTTTCCCAGGAGACCCTATTTTTAGATCATATCTAAATATCCTGGAGTTGGAATGGATTCTTTGAGTAACACCATAATAATCACGATGTACGGGACTGGAGAGATTGTTCAATGGTTAAGAGCACTGACCACTCTTCTAGAGGATTCTGGTTCAATTCCCAGCACCCACATTGCAGCTCACAACTGTCTGTAAGTCCAAGATCTGACATTGTCACATAGGCATACATGCAGGCAAAACACCAATGCACATAAAATAAAAATAAACCACTAAGTATTTCATCATATAGTTTGAGCAATATTACCATATTGATTAGATGTGATGTTAACCACCATCTAGCTCAAACTAGTTACATTGCTGGTAAAAATGTTCTGCCTAGAATTCTTTGGTACGTCAGCTATGAAGTTGACCCTTGGACTCCTAACAAAAAACTTTCTGAGTTACTCTGTGGAGTTTCAATAAACTCTCACATCAAATCTAGGCCCTGAATAATGATACTTAAAAAAGAAAGTCATAGACTTGCCCCTTAGATTTAGGAGGAAAACAGATCAGTTAATTGAATTAAAGTCCATGCCACAAAAGTTATGATATAAAATAATGACAATAATTTATTGAGAGAAATATTAAATCTTGGAATTCCAAGAGGAGATAGTGTTCTTATTTTAAAGACATTAAAAGAAGTAGAATTGCAGACACTGAGTAATAAGCCAAGGCTGTGATTGGCAAGCAATAAAATTTGAGAGAGAAGCCTAAGTAGGTAATTGACAGAGAAATGCCCTTCCTAGCTTAGGAAGGAAAAGTGATACCTCAGCAGAGTTATTGCAGAAAGACAAAGACACGGATATTAAGACAGAATAAGAATATATGCACAGCTAAAGACTCTTATGACATGTTAAACAGCTATTGGAAAACTGTTTATGTGAAGAACAATGAATTATCAGTGTAGTTGTGGTGTAGGAGGTACTTCTGTCTGTGTTGCTTTCATTGGTTAATAAAGAAACTGCCTTGACCTATTGATAGAGCAGAACTTATGTAGGTGGGGAAAACTGGACTGAATTTTGGGAGGAAGAAGGGTGGAGTAGGGTTGCTATGAGTCCACCACCAGAGGTAGACGTGCTGAAACCTTGCTGTTAGGCCATGACCTCATGGTGATATACAGATTAATAGAAATGGGTTAAATTAAGATGTAAGAGTTAGCCAATGAGAAGTTAGAACTAATGGGCCAAGCAGTGATTAAATTAATACAGTTTCTGTGTGGTTGTTTTGGGGCTAAGCTAGCAGGGCAACTGGGATGAACAAGCAGCCCCTACCTACTGCTCATTCGTTCGTGGCCACACAGTCCCAAAATAATCACACGGAAATAATATTAATTGCAATACTGTTTGTCCAATAGCTTAAATATATTCCTGGATAGCTCTTATATCTTAAATTAACCCATTTCTATTAATCTGTGTATCACCACATGATTGTGGCTACCAGTAAGGTTGTGTCCAGCATCTGAACATCTGTCTGCTGTGGTGGCTGCATAGTGTATCACTGACTCCACCTATGCTCTCTATGTTTATCTTTTCCAGCCTGGCAAGATTTTGTTAAGCCACTGGCCAAAAAAAGCTTCTTGATTAACCAATGGCAATAAAACATATTAACAGTTTACAGAAGGTAATCCCACATCATATCAGCATTGATTGGAAAATTTTAGAAGTCTCAGATTCTGCAAGCTCTTGGTCAGATACTTCTGAAAAATATGACTATTACATTGAGGGAATGAGGAAAAAATTAGAATGCTTTGAGCAAAGGAAATGACTTAAATGGATTTTCATTTTGTATGAGAGCTTTTGTTTAATAAGAGTGGCTTGAAGAACTGTGAAAATAACCAGGTATCCCAAAACAAGGATTTAAAGGAGCCACCAATGTGCAAATATGAACACTAAGTGGTCATTGAGGATCAACTGTAACTTCAGCAACATCTCCGTGAGTATACATATGTTCACATCTACTTAATGTGCTATAGTTCCACACGCCCTAATTTCTCATCTCACTCTAATGATTCAGTGCTATAGCTCCACATGCCCCTTGCTTTCTTAGCAGCTATATTGTCCTCCCTCAGCATTCTCCACTCATCCTTCAGGACATTCCCTAGCTGGGAAACAAGCTTCTACTACTAGCTGTATAAGCTAAGAGGTTCTGTCTACACAGTTCCAACATTACTGTACAGTTTTTTTTTTTTTGCTCCAGAACCTATTGTATCATACCATGACTGCCTGTTTCAGTCACTATCCATTTTCATATTCTTAGTTCAATGCTGCTTTTACTCTTTATGTCTGATTTTTTATTATATGTCCTTAAAGTTTCATCCATGAGGCTTTTTGTGACATGTTATAGGCAATTAGCAAATATCTGTTGAAAGCATAAAAGAGCAAAATTATTAATAAGTAAATAAGTAATGCATAAAATAAAAGAGAAGTATTAGGGTCAGCACAAACGTCTCACCTATATTGTGTTTATTTGAAGCCACTCTGATATGTCTGCACATGCTCCTTATACTAACTGACCACCAACTTTCCAAGTATACTTTCTGAAGCATGAAAGCCTCCACTATCAAATCTGTATTAAATCTTTGGACTTCTGTGCTTGTCTATGCATCTGACCATGATGGGTTGAACTTAACAGCCTAAAATATGACAGGCATAGGAAAGGACACTGAGAAAGGTTAATTTTCTGGGTTTCATCTTACTAGTACTTTCTTGGGCTTTAACAGATTTTAGTGACTTCTCAAGTGGTGAATGTGAAGTAAATAATTGATATTTGGAAAACTTACAAAACTAAAGTAGTTACGGGATGTTGAACCCGTCTCACACACTGTTCTGCCGCTCTTCTCTACTGTGCTTTTCAATTTTATGTAATCCTATGTATTTCTATTTTATTTCATTCTAATCCATCCTATTCATTTCTACTCACATTTTGCAAGTGATACTTCAAGTTACAAACTATTAGGGATTGTGATACTAGCAGTAAATAATTTGTGATAAAAACATGTGTGCAGAAACCATCTCCACACGTTTCTGTGTCTGTTTTATTCAGCCTATGGCAATGTTCATGTGTACAAAGAGGAATATCATCCATAATGATATTATGGGGTGAGTAAAAAAAATAAGCCCTGAATTAGAAAGATGAGTAGGAGTTAGAAAAGATTACAGATAACTTTATTCCACAAGTCAGAACAGAACAGAGACGCTGATGGATGGCTAGAGCAAAATGGTATCTTCAAGAATTTGTGGTTAATATTATTTTCTAGTCTAAACAAAAGAAAAAGGACCACTTCTCAATGACTTGCCAGGCACTTTTTATTTCCTCAAGTTTCAATCAATCATATTAAGAAATAAGATGGTGTGGAAAGATTACAAGAGCTATAGACACTGGGTGACAGCAAGGAAAACTGGTTTTCTGACTCTGTGCAGTACCATGCATGAACTACCAGCACTTATGACAGTAGGCATAAGACCTTTGCAAACTCAAGCCAGCAGAATGCCAGTGTCGAAGCAAGGGGGCTAGCATAAAGGTCCACCATTGAGAGCATTGGGAAAGGGAGTTGGTTTTCTTTAAGAGTGTCATCTACATTCTAGTGAATGTCACACATCTGAGCGAATAAGGGCAGTACTCAGTGGACTGGATGGGTTCTGCTTACAGAAAAAAAAGAGGACACAAAATTAGGTGAATACAAAAGGGTATCTGGGAAGATTTGAAGGAAGAGCAGTGAATATGATTAATGACATGTACAAAATTCTCACAAAACTATTAAAAATGGAGAAAAGAAATAAAAATGGAAGTATCATTGCATACAATGGAAATCTTTACTTAAAGTAAATAATTCAAGATGAAAGTTATTTCTCATTACTCAAATTTTCCAAGTACTTTGATCATAACTTCTCAGTAAGCAAAGTCCTTGAGTAAAGTTAGTTGCCTTCAAAGCCATCATATGAAAACATAGCCGTACAACAAAACATTTTTACATAATTAATGTATCATTATAAGGGAGCATCATGCTGTACATGTAACAAACACATGGTTATTAATGCATGAGCTTCAAGGCACGCAGTCAATGACTGACAGATAAAAATAGAACAGATAAATTCATACTAGAGATTTCAGCACTTTTCCTTCAGTAACTAATGGGACATACAGTCAGAAAAAACATAAGAATGCAAGAGACTCAAACAACACTACTAATGAATTAGTTCCAACTGACATTTATACAACATGCCACCCAACTACAGAAAACATTTTTTTTCATGTATACTTGGCCTGTTTGCCAAGATAAACCATTTTCTGAACCACAAACAAAGGCCAATAAATTTAAAATGGCTGCAGGAGGTAAAAACAGGGACACATTGAGGCCTTATCTCAAATGTAAACTCACTTTATTTGCATTATGTCATTAAAAATTTTAAATTAATATTGCAGAAGTATAAATCATTGTTATATTAACTCACTGTGTGGTTGCCGGCAAGATTCACTGTGTATTTAAAGTGTAGATCTCCTCCAAATAAGTGTATTGTGTTTAAGCAGATGTTTCTCTAAACCTTTCTTTCTATTACTCGTGAAAGCAATACATAGTGTGTGTGTGTGTGCACATTGAACACACATATACAACATATACATATTAACAGATCTTAGATGTTCAAAATCTTAGATGAAGTTTTAAAAAATCTGTCTTATTTATGAAATAATTGATGATATCCTAGGGCACTTTATCTTTTGTATTTCTAGCTGAAAAATAGGCTTTCTTTCTACAAAATCTAGGGCTTTTGGAGTTAGACATTCTTAACCCATGTAAATACTGGCATTTGGCTAGTTTAGTGAAATATAAGATGGGTTTATAGAGAGAAAGTTTTCAGTGATCTGAACTTTAGAGTGACATCTCAAGGTCATCAGGGAAGTAGTAGGATTAGGAGTACTTGGATTTGTAGCCATGAATACAAAACAGATATTTGAACTATATAAGACATTCGTGAATGTGAAATAGCAGAAGTGGAATTAATGTAAAATCAAGGTTTTAGCTGACTTTTACATCTGAATATATAAATAATTTAATGTTATTATTTGAAGCATCAATAATACCACAACAATTACTTAAAGTATGACCAAGTAATAAGATTGTAATTTTTGATGACCGAATTATAAGATTCAGGATATTTAATGCTGTGTCCTTCAAAGTGGTAGTAGTAGTTGGGACCTTTCAAAATCACAGTCATAGGGAGTAAAAGTACTAGGTGGATAAGACATAAAGAATCCTACTTTTTAACTTATCTCAGAATCATTGACATGGTTAAACCCATGACAATACGCTGATATTTAATATACTAATGCATAATATATCAATATACCTTTGATATGAACTTAAAACATTCCACTCCACATCTGCTTTTATATTGACACATTTGGGGGTGAAGTAGAAATACTCCTTTGCTCAATCTTAAAGGTACACTTATTGTATTTAGGGCACACCTAGATTATTCGAATAGGATACCCTTCTGAAGTCATCACACTGTTTGCAATATAAAGTTTCACTTGTTTCTTTGTCACACACCATCAAGATTTTTAGAGTATAAATATGAGCACAAAATTATGGAAGTGGCCATTTGGCAAACTATGTCAAAGAATCATTTGGTAGATATTACCTTTTGCACCACTCAGACTTCTGTATTCCATTCACTATTCTAGAAACAGGAGACTAAGTAACAATTACTTTTTAGGAATAAATATACTTACTTTCTGTTACTAGTAAATAAAAGCATTTTTGAAAAATGCTAAACATACACTAAAATATTTTAAAAGTTGCATCATGAGTAAGTTTCAAGTTTATTTTGAGGTAGACTATTTTTCTACTTCTTACAGTTCTGGAAGGTACTTTGCACATGATCAGGCAACTAAAGTATTTATCAAGATCATACAGCTACAAATCATGCAATCAACAACACTGACCTACTTACAAGATAACACAGAAAACTACAGATTGGAAAAATTTAACAGAAAACATTGTGTATTGTTCTACATGGGCTAAGAGATAAGGGAATGAAATAAGAATCCAACATCTTGCATTACAGGCAAAGGCTTGAATGAGCTATTATAAGGAGCAAATCTGGTTGTACTACTAAATAAAGCTGTTTGTGTATGAACTAGAGACTAAGAATTCTTGTTGCTGGGCTTTAGAGAAAACCAAACACAGACTCATGACTATGAATACATGCAAAGGTTATTCACACAGTATGTATAGTTGTGAAGTGACCTAATATCCATGTCGATTGCCAGAATTTGGGAAAAATTATAAAGATGAAGAAATTACCGAGGATTTTCAGGGCTGTAGAATAATGAAGAAATATTATGAAAACATAGGTCCTATGTAATAAATTATGAAATAAAATGAATAGAATAAATAATGCAATTGCAATTTATTTATGCCAAACAAATGTAAAAGAAAGAACAAATGAAAGAAAGGTAGAAATGAAGAAGAAAAGCCAAGTCAGTTTTTTTTTCCTGCATTGAACAAATTCCCAGGGAGACATTAAATATAGTGATCAAGGTGATTTAAGAAAGGATGGGAATGGTGTAAGGTTAAAAAGGAATATTAAATCAAAGGTAAAGTGTTGGAAGATGTGTATTGGGTATTTAAGTCTTGAAATAATTTATGACAACATGAAATAAAGAGTGAGATTGGCTTAATTATGTCTCATCTGTGGTTATAAAACACAATATAAACATAAAGGATGAGTGTAAAATTAAACAATTAAGAATTAAAAACAAGCCGGGCGGTGGTGGCACACGCCTTTAAACCCAGCACTCGGGAAGCAGAGGCAGGCAGATCTCTGTGAATTCGAGGCCAGCCTGGTCTACAAGAGCTAGTTCCAGTACAGGAACCAAAAGCTATAGAGAAACCCTGTCTCAAAAAAATCCAAAAAAAAGAATTAAAAACAAAATGAGAAATATGAAATAAAGTCTGAAAAAAATAGATCAGCATATTGTGTGTGTGTGTGTGCCTGCTCACACTTTTTTTCTTAGGAGTACATGGAAGTTTCGTACTGTTTTCAATATTGTTGACATTTCTGCATTATACTTCTATCTGTCTCCTAATCAGAAGTGCTGTGGACAATGGCCTTTTATAATATCCCAGGCTCTTCTTATTAACTATTTCTTACATCATACATTAACCCAATATTCTTGTCTGTGCTAATCATGTGGCTCAGTACCTTATTCGGTGAGTCAGTTATATCATGCTTCCTCTGTATCTGGGTCATGACTGCTGACTACAGAATCCTCTTCTTAGAAATCTCCTGTTTTCATTGTCCCTCCTCTGCTTCCTGCCTGTCTACTGACCAATCAGCATTTTATTAAAAATAATATAAGTAACAGGATAAAAGATGATTGTCCCACAGCAATTCCCCCCCAGCTTTTAAAAGAAAAAAAAAAACAAGAAGAACTCCGAATCTAATATTCTTTGTTTAGCTTTTTGCCTGATCATTATCCATAGCAACTTGTAACCAACACTCTAAACAAAGAAAAATATCCGTAGTCCATTTTTTTGGTAATGTGGGTGCAGTTTTCCAGGCTACTTCCTGCTGATTGGGGGCACTGATAATCTTATAGGAACCTAAAGAAAATTTAGAATTATGATCAAGTCCTGACTGGAGTATCCTGTGAGGCTTGATCATCTCAGGCAGCAGTCTTGAATCAATTCTGCATGTAGAACTCAGACATCTGGGCCATCCACTCCTATTGGAGATTTCTCAAGGGGTCTTCTTTGATCAAACCTGATTTTTCTTAACCCAGAATGAATCCACAGCCTCTCATTTCCTTCTATATACTATTATTATCTATATTCTTTCTTATTTTCACTATCTGCCTTCCCCAGTTCCATACTCTATTCATAGGAGGCCAGGCAGAGGTGGCACACACCTTTAACCCCAAGACTTGAGAGACAGAGGCAAATGACTCTCTATTAGTTCAAGGCCACCCTGGGCTGCACAAAATCGATCCAGTCTAAAAGAGAAACAGAGCTCACAAAAAGTTGATGTTAGGACTTGGGATCACATGCCTTTAATTCCAACATTAGGGGGTTAGAAATAGGAGTGATATGGTTGGGCAGAGAGAAGAATATAAAGCCAGAGGAGACAGCAGCTCAGTACAATCTGAAGCAGTCAGTCTGAGGATTCAATCTGAGGAAACAGTCTGAGGACAGGCTCGCCCCTTTGGTCTGAGCATTGGTAGAGGTAAGACCTCTAGTGGTAGGATGCTCTGCTTCTTTGATCCTTCAGTTTTCACCCCCGATAGCAGACTCTGAGATTTTATTATTAAGAACAATTAGAATTTCTGCAACATCTAACCTCTATGGTTTTATGGATTGCAGCTTGTTTATCATTAACTTAGCAGCTAATATCCACATATTAGTGAGTATTCACCATATTTCTTTTCCTGGATGAGGGTTACCTCACTCAGAATGATTGTCCCAGTTATATCATGCAAAGTTCATGATTTCATTTTTTTTAATTTTTAAAGTTTTATTTTTATTAATTAAATTCATTCATTTTTTTCACACCCAGACGGCCCTTCCTCTCCTCTCCCTTTTCTCTTTCCATTCCTTCCCCTCAGCTCCTCTCCACACACCCTCATCCACTCCTCCTCTGTTTTTGTTCAGAAAGGGAGAGGTCTCCCATGGATATCAACAAAGCACTGCATATCAAATTGAGGTAGGACTAAATTTCCCCTCCACCCTTCCGTTAAGGCTGGGCAACGAAACCCAGTGTGAGGAATAGGTTCCTAAAGGCAACCAAAGCATTAGAAACAACAGCTGTTCCCACTGCTAGGAGTTCCACAAGTAGACCAAGACACCAATCCACAGACTCAGAAAGACTAGGTAACATGGAGGCCTCAGGGGGTGCGGTGTATGGATCTCGCAGGGAAGAGGAAATAGAAGAGATCTCGTGGGTAGAGAAGACAACATGAAGGACAGGGTTGGGGGTGGATGGATGAGGCGAGTACTAGAAGAGTTGACTGGAAGCAGGAGGGGGCCACATTTTAGGGTCAGGCAGAAATCCGGTACAAGGGAAACTCCCAGGAATCTACAAGTATGACCCAAGCTAAGACGTGGAACAATGTAGGATACATATTCTGAACTGGTCATTGCTTGTGACCAGATGTGACTTCCAATGGAGGCTTTGGGATGCTGGCCCAACCACACAACATTTGAACTACAGTCCATCCTGAGTATGGGAAGTGCAGGGATGCACATGTTGAGGTGGAAAAGAGATTGTGGGAGTGACCAGTCAAGGACAGGTCCAGCATTAGACCCATGCCACAAAAGTGACCCTACCCCAATACTTCCTGGAGTGGCAAGACCCAGTGGCTGGATAGCCCAGAGACCTAGCATAGAATCAAAACAAACCAAACACGATTGGGGAAAACAATGTCAATATAATGATGCCTAGTGATATTCTGCTACACTGCCATACTCATAGATTGTTGACTACCCCTATGGTCATTAGAGTAACTTCACCCAGTAACTAACTGAAACAGATACAAAGACTCACAGCCAAGCATCGGGCTGAGTTCAAGGAACCATGCTGAAGAGAGGAAGGAAGGAAGGAAGGAAGGAAGGAAGGAAGGAAGGAAGGAAGGAAGGAAGGAAGGAAGGAAGGAAGGAAGGAAGGATTGTACAAGCTGCCCGGGAAGGGGGGGTGGGATTTCAAGGACATCACAAGGGAACACACAGAAACAACTGACCTGCGCTCACAGGAGCTCACAGAAACTGGACCAAAAGCCAGGAAACCTGCATGGGACCAACCTAAGCCCTCTACATATGTGTAACAGTCTTGTAGCATGATTTCATTTTTTAATGTCCAGTATGTAAAGGTACCATATATTCTTTATCCATTCATCTGTTTAAAATATATTTACTGAGATATTTTTTCTTTATAAAGAACATTGGAAAGCATTGTAAGCATTGGAAAATAGTCTCTGTCTTATATAAAAATTTGAATCCAGGCAAGGTGATGCATGCCTTTAATCCTAGCAGTTGGGAGGCAGAGGCAAATTGCTTTCTGTGAGTTTGAAACTAGTCTGTTCTATGTAGTAAGTTCTAGGACAACCAGGACTTCACAGATCCTGTCTCAAAACAATCAAACAAATAATTTAAAACAGAAAAAAAATCATTGACTCTCAAATGAAACATGGCCCATGCCGTGTAAATATAAGCTGAAGGGAATGTGTTAGCATAGCAAAGCAGTCCCACACCATGCAGAATCTCTGGAATGCAGCGAGGGTTGTCTGGAGAAGACAATGGTGATGAGTGTAAGTCCTGAGAGAAATCCATCTGTTCAACGAGGAGAAAAATCCCCTAGAAGAGTAACATGAGCAAAGACTTGAGATTAAGGCACACATGGAGAAATTCTGATGGTAATTCTGATGGCGTCCTCTTGCCCGAGGCTGCTGAGAAAGCAGGATGGTGAGTGGAGGTGGAAAAACTGTGTAATCAACACTGAGCATGCAGGACTGAAATCTCTGGGTTGGGGAGTGGAAGGGAATGGTGATGACATAATGATTATGAGAACTTGGTCAGCAATAGCCTCCTTTTCTACTGTATGAAGAAGTTAAGTTCCAGGAAAAGAATGTGACTTTCCCCGAGTCCCACATCTATGCAGTTGGCAGAAATAGTTACTGTACTTTTCAATATTTTAAAATGCTTACCATGGTGTAGAATCTAGTGGAAGACACAATGATCTACTCTCATCAACTTATCAGCCAATGTGCTATTAAGTAGCTGCCACTTAATGTTTAAACCTTAGCTCTCATAATTCCTTTCCTCCACTGGTGTCTGAGCCTGAAAGAGCAGGGTACCTGTGTGTCTACTTCATTGATGTTTTCAGTGCTTGTACTTGCACCTACTAAGAGTTCAATACATATTTCTAAGTAAACAAATCACTGTTTGAAGTGGACACTTCTGTTGTCTCTCTTTGTTAATTAATATGAAATAACTGCACTGACTTGTGTGTTGGTGTTCCTGATTCTGCATTTGTCTTTCCTGATTTCAGTTCCCATTCCACTTCATTCTCCGGGGAGCTGGAGAAACAGCTGCAAATAGAATCACATTTTAAAGGCCTTGATCTTTCTTCCCAAGCCTCTGACATAATCCCCAGATGTGAGGGGGACCAAATGTGTGTTCCAGAAGACTCTTGCAGAGAGGACAGAGTGGTCTCGCAGAATGACTGTGCAGGTGGTCCCCATCCTAACATCAGGAGGCTTGGAGGAGATGTTCCATCTTGTGACAACATGGCAAAGGCCTGTGAAACAGATCCTTAGTGGGGGTGATCAGTTTGCTCCTCTTTGGAAGCTGAGAACTTGATGTGGAGCCTGAGAGGATTGTTTACAGCTAAGCATATGCTGTGTAGCTGTCCCTGGGTACATGCCACTGTCTAAACCCTCTACAGGTTTCATCTGAGACCCAATGCTGCTCTCAGGACTCCTGCACATACTGGGACTTTTGGACCTGACCTTTCCCAAATCACCCAATATCACTTTCTGCAACTTCTCTGTCTCTGCCAATTTTTTCTCATCTGAGTTCACTTCACATTAGATGTGATAACTGCAATAATAATCATGCATTTGGAGTCTTATGTAGTCTGATCATTATAAATTATGGATGTATCTAAGAGGTTACTGAGTCCAAAGTCCCACTAAATTTAGAAAAAAACAATAAGAATTTTCAAAATGTTTTTAAAAATTGAATGTTAAATTTATGGAACAAAAATCAGTGATGTTGCAGAAATGTTTAAATTTTATCCCCACAATTCAGAAAGTATACCTCCGGCCATCAGCTAGAAAGCAAGGGCAGATTTCATTAAGTCACAAACATACAGAGTGATTCACTGTGTTGGGAGGGGAGCTTTAGTAAACAAGCATTGACTGGGACAGCAGTCTTTAATTTGACTCTGCATTGAGCTGCTGAGCGAACAATTTAAGGAGTAATTGAGTAAGGTTTCACAAATAAGTGGAGAACTAGAAACAAAATCTCAGTGTTCTCTGAGGACTTTCAACACCAGACAGGCATAAGTTTGTTAAAGTGACCAAAAGACACCACATTCAGTATGATTACATCTCACAAATTATACCAAAATAATATGCCAGATTTTGTCAACTTTATGTATGTAAAGTGGTCCACTAAATGTTTTAATTGTGTTGTAGTTGTCTATTCTTTAGTTTTTCATGGACTTTTGATTTTTCCCCCAAATTACCAGTGAAGTGGAGCAGGTTTTTGTAATTTATAGACTATAGATTTTACCCTCAATGTTGGTCATATATAAACTTTTTTCTATTGTAAAGATTAATTTAAAAAATTGTATGTCCATGTGTCTGCCTAAGTGTATACATGTACACCATATGTGATTAAGTGCTCATTCCTATGGGGGTCAGAATAAAGTATCATCAGATCCCCCCAAGTCAGGCAGTTGTAAACTGCTGTATGTGGGTGCAAGGAACCAAACTCAGCCCTTCTGTACAAACAGAAAGGACTCTTAACCACAGAGCCATCTCTCTAACCTAACCTATGCCCCTTTTAATTTACCTATTTTCAGTTTATATATATATTAAAGAATTTTTTTCTTTTTGTTCTTTTTCCCCCCATGATGTGGCGGCTTAGATTAATGCAGACAAATTGTGATAAGTATTTGCACAACTTTAATGGAAAACCAGACTCAAGAAACCAAGGTTCCAGCGGAGTACAAGAAACAGGAAGAGACCCGCGACTTCTGCGCGCCCAATTTATCAGTAAACATTCGCCCCAGGCAAGCCCGCCCCCAATGGGCGGGCTTATCCCTACACCCCCATAAAACCCTCACTTTTTTTCTGTATCTTAAAGTGTCTTTCCTGTTCTTTTTTCCTTTAGCAGGTTCAGAGTTTCATGTCTTACAATAAGATTTTTGGTCCATTGTGGATTGACTTTTAGACAGGATGAGAGATATGGGCTGATTTCATTTTTTAGTATATGAGTATCCACTTTTTCTTGTAACATTCAAAGAGTTTTACTTCCTTAGCTGTATGTTTTGGACAGCGTTGTCAAAGATTAAGGGGCTGTAGCTATGTGTTTAATTTGGGTTGTTTTATGGTATTGTCTTAGAATGCATGTCGTGGTGCAACTGCGTGGAGTCCTTCTTACTACACAACAAAATCAAGCATTATGACTCCTCCATCCTTGTTCTATTTACTCAGAGATGCTTTGGTGGGTTAGGGCTATTTTTTTTTTTTTTTTTTTTTGCTTTGATATGAAATCAGTGCTGTGCTTTCTCTTTCTGGGAAGAATATTTTAGAAGTTTGGTAAGGAATGAATTAAATAAAAACATGTATACTATTTTTGTTATTATGATGATTTCCACAATATTAACTATTCAAATGTATAAGTTGGAGAATCTCTTTATCTTCTAGTGCTTTCTTCAATTTCTGTATTAATGATGATATAGTATCTTCTTATGTATATGTGTTGCTTTTACTGGTTGATGAATAAAACTGTTTTGGCCAATAGCTTAGCAGAGTAAAGCCAGGTAAGAATTCTAAATAGAGATATATAGAGAGAGTAGGCAGAGCCAAAGAGATGCCATGTAGCTGCCAAAAGAGTAACATGCCAACACCTGTATGTAACAGCATAGTGACAATACACAGATTAATAGAAATGGTTTATTCAATATTTAAAAGCTAGCAAGAAATATGACTAAGCCATTGGTCAAACAGTGTTTTAATTAATATAGTTTGTGTGTGTGTGTGTGTGTGTGTGTGTGTGTGTGTGTGATTTTTTGGGTCTGGGTGGCTGGGAAACCAAAGCACAGTCTCAGTTGGCACTCAAACATTTGGCAAGAATATTCACATAAAACCTACAAAAGCTTTAAAAAGAAAAGAATTCTATACCACAGAAAAATAAGTCAATTGGAGCTTTTGGTAGCTGGATATTTTCAGATAAGCTTTGTTTGCTGGCAGTGAGTAGAGCTGTGGCTCCTTTAAGAGAAGGCTTCCTAAGAGCAGACAGGTTTCCCTGCCCTGTGGGAAGTCCAAGGTCTCCCCCTCCCCCCTTCCATCGGGGTCTGGACTGGAGAGGGAGGGGAGTGGGGGGAGGGGAAGGGGAATGGGAGGAGGGGAGTAGGTGGAAATTTTTAATAAAAATAAAAAAAAATAATACTGAAGATTTAAGAGAAAAGAGAGAGGGCTTCCTGACTCAGGAGCAAAAACTGTGTGGTTTCTTTAAGAGAAAGCCTCCTGGTTCATGATGGTGGCAGGAATGGGTGGCTCTGGCTCTTTCAGGAAGTCCCTCTATTGAGCACTTGAATGGGGTTTGTGGGCAGCATGCTGTAAGTTACTTGGTGGCTGCATGGGCCAACTGCTTCCCAGAGTTGGGTTGGTAAACATGGCTCCCAGAGCTGCTGGGAAATGCACCTCTGCCCTGTTGAACAGCCAAGCAGGGTGGGACCAACAGTAAAGGGGCCGCTCTGATCCTAGTCACATGTGTAACAGTTTAAGGCAGTGATCAGAAAAGGAATTACAGATACACAATAAAGACAGATTCAGACAAAAATAAACCTCTATAGTGGTCATAATGTGTTTAAAAATATGTGCATAAGCTTAAGAAAAAATGGGTAAAGGCAATTATATGAAGAAATAGTTTTTAAAAAGAGAACAAAATTTTAAAGTGATGGTAAAAGTAATATAAAAGAGTACAGATAATCATAGATTAAAGTAGCAAAGATAATAAAATAAATATTAAAAAGTAACAGAGTATAAAATAAGCCAGGTAAAGATGGAATATATACAAATAGTCTGGGTTATATTTATTATTGTGCTTTCTTTAACTTTTTTGTCTGATTATGAATTAACTGTAAGAGACGTTTGATTCTGAGGGCTGCTAAACTAAACCAACATAAAGGGATCTTGACTTCAAAATTTGAGTCCAAGGATATGTTATTTTAGAAAAGAGATTCTCCTTTTGTTTCCACAGGGGATGAAAACCTATGGATTCCTTTCTGCTTCATCTGGTTTGATGGGACAAGACCCACAAAAAAGATTTCTGTCAACCATAAAATTATTTTACTCAACAAATAGCAAGAATCAGTTTAAAGTAAACTATGCCAAAATTCCCAAAATGATTGTTTATAAATGTTTGGTTTCTTTTTAAAGGGGTTGACTATGAATGGTTAATGGTCACAGTTAATTTACAAAAAAAAGGGGTGGGGGATATGCTATAGAGATGAATACTTTGCATTGGTATGGACCTTGGTCTAATGATACAATTTGAGGTCAATTTTTTGTACACTGTGTATTTGTTTCTGTTCTTTTTTATGGTATTGTGTTGGTACAGTTTATTTAAAATTGTAATCTATAGTTAAGAAATACAGATTAATAGGTAATCATCTATGATGATCAAACTTTTAATTCTATTAATTAGGTTTTCTAGATATACAGAGATATATTTCAGTTAGATAGGTAATCTTCAACACTTCAGAGAACTACAGAGAATGATATTTAAAATGTTTTAGGAACTTAGCCTTTTTCAACAGTAAGACATGTCTGCCTCTGGCAGCACAAACTACTTCAGAGAAGTGATGGGCATTGAAGAAACTATTTATGGAATATGCTTTCAATGTGGCAAGGCTATCCATTTGTGGGAAAACTGCACTTATCTGGACTGCTTGTTTGTATGCAGTATGAACTGGACATGCAGGACCCACAGAAACATGACTTCTGAACTTACCTAAAAATGGGTTCCTGCTTCATAAAAGAAACTACCAGACATTCTGCAGAACACAGAAGAAAGCAACTGACAAACTTTGCCATGACAAGGTAGAACATATCTTAACATTTCCTGCTTTACTGAAAAGTATTTTGTGCCTATAGGCTGAAGATGGATGCCCCAACATTACAGAAGCCCCAACATTACAGAAGCCCCAACATTACAGAGGCACTTTGGGTGGCTGTCCATGCAGTGAGATGTCTCTGTCATTTCTAGAACTTTGCAAATTTCTATCACTTTCTGATTACTTAGGTAATATTGTATTCTTTTGGGGTCTTTGATGGAATTGAAGACAAACAGTTATAGTTACAGTTTTCCTTAATTATAGTAAAAGATGATACATTAGATATGAAGCTTTAGACTCACGAAGATAAGATAGATGATAGAATATTTTCCTTAAGTTTTAGCTAGTAAAAATATACTAAATGTTGTAACTGTAATTCTGCTTGTTGGGGATTCTGTCCTGCCCGATTCCCACATTCGTTAAGTCCTAAGGAAAATCACACAGAGATCTCCATAAGTTATAAACTGATTGGCTCATTAGCTCAGGCTTCTTATTAACTCTTGTAACTTATATTAGCCCATTTTTCTAGTATATGTTAGCCACATGGTTTGGTACCTTTTTCAGCAGGGCAGGTCACATCCTGCTTCTTCTGTGTCTGGGCAGGACTGCAGAAAGAGCTTCCTTCTTCCCAGAATACTCCTGTTCTCCTTGCCCTGCCTCTACTTCCTGTCTGGTTGTCACACCTATACTTCCTACCTGGCTACTGGCAAATCAGTGTTTATTTAAAACATAATTGACAGAATACTGTTCTACACCACAATTCTTGCTTGACAACTGTTTTATATGTGTGATTTCACTGTGTTAAAGTAAAAACCTTTTTTTTTTAGTTAGACAGAAAGGGGAAAATGGTGTAGGATGCCCTTCTGTATATATGTTGATTTTATTGGTTGGTGAATAAAGTTGTTTCAGTCAATGGCTTAGCAGAGTAAAGCCAGAGGGGGGATCTGAACAGAGATATATAGAGAAAGCAGTGGGAGTCAAAGAGACACCACGTAACTGCCAAAGGAGTAACATGCTGGCACTGGTAAGCCATAGCCTGGTGGCAATATACAGATTAATAGAAATTGGTTAATTTAAGTATAACAGCTAGCTAGGAATATGCCTAAATCATTGGCCAAACAATGTTTTAATTAATATAGTTTTTGTGTGATTATTCGGGTATGGGTGGCCCAGAAACCAAAGCAGAGTCTCTGTTTACATAATGGTTTTAAATTTTTCATTGTAGTCAACGTCCACCTCCTTAATTATTTTTAGCACTAGTTTTAGTTTGAAGCTATAGCGAATGGGTTTTTTTCTAATATCTTACCTCAATATGTTTATTGTTGGGATATGAAAGGTACTGAATATTTAATGTTGATTTCTGTATCCTACTACTTTGATGAAATTGTTGATAGGTTTAAATATTTTCTGGTGCACGTTGTAAGGCCTTTCAAGTATATCCTCAAAAAAGATAGTTTGACTTTTTATTTTCCTATTTGTATTGCATTTTTCTTCTGTCTATTTACTTTGGCAAATATTTCAAACAGTTTTCAAAATATAATTTACAACAGAGAGTTACATTTGTCTTATTCCTGGTTTTAAGGAAAAAGTTTCTCATCTTTCCCATTTAGCATAGTATTAATAAAGTTTAACAGAAGTAATCTTTGTTTGGTTCAATGACACTCCTTCTAATTCTTGCTTTTAAAAAGCTTTTATAATAAAGAGATATTGAGCATTGTTGATTATGTAAGACAAAAGCCTAATTTTATTCACTTTTATATATATATGCAGTTTCTCCAATAGTATTTATTCAAGGAACTTTCTTCCTCCATGTTTTATTGGTGCTTTGTCACAGATATGTGCCTGTGTATAATTTTTGGATGTGAATGATATCTCATTGCCCTAGATATGTTTTTTTTTCCTGGTATCATACTGTTCTGATAGCTATATCTTTTTAGTATAGCTTGAGAGACACAGTTATTGGCAACACTAACAGACCAGGGCTTTTCTCCTTGCTCAAAACCAGTTTTCATTATTTTTATAATTCCATATGAATTTTAAAATGTTTTTCTTTCTTTCTCCTTCTGTCTTTTTTTACTGATTTTTTGAGCTCTACATTTTTCTCTGTTCTCCTCCCATCCTCTCCCCTCTCCTTCAACCCTACCCCAAAGTCCCCATGCTCCCAATTTACTCAAGTATCTTGTCTTTTTCTACTTTCCATGTAGATTAGATCTATGTAAGTCTCTCTTAGTGTCCTCATTGTTGTCTAAGTGGTTTGTAGGCTAATTTTCTTTACTTTAATTTAAAAACCATTTATGAGTGAGTACATGTGATTATTTTCTTTCTGTTTCTCGGTTACCTCACACAAAATAATGTTTCCTAGTTCCATGCATTTTCCTGCAAAATTCAAGTTGTCAGTATTTTTTTCTGCTGTGTAGTAATCCATTGTGTAAATATACCACATTTTCTTTATCCATTCTTCAGTCAAAGGGCATTTAGGTTGTTTCCAGTTTCTGGCTATGACAGATCTACAGATTCAATGCAATTCTTATCAAAATCCCAGCAAAATTCACTACAGAACTCAAAAGAATGGTACTCAACTTTATATGGAAAAGCGAAAAACCCAGGATAGCCAAAACAATCCTGTACAATAAAAAGAATTTCTGGAGGCATCACAATCTCTGACTTCCAACTCTACTACAGAGGTACAGTACTGAAAACAGACTTGTATCGGCATAAAAACATGCAGGAGGACCAAAGGAGCTGAATCAAAGACCTAGATATTAGGAGGACCAAAGGAGCTGAATCAAAGACCTAGATATTAATCCACATATCTTTGAACACCTGATTTTTGACAAAGAAGCAAAAAATATCAAATAGAAAGAAGAAAACATATTTAAGAAATAGTGCTGGCATAACTGGATACCAATATGTAGAAGAATGAAAATAGACCCATATTTATCACCATGTACAAAACTCAAGTCCAAATGGGTCAAAGATCTCAAAAGAAAACCAGTCACACTGAATTTTATAGAAGAGAAAGTAGGAAGCACACTTGAACGCATTGGCACAAAAGACCACCTCTTAAATATAACCCAGCAGCACAGACACTGTGAGAAACAATTAATAAATGGGACCTCCTGAAGCTGAAAAGCTTCTGTAAAGCAAAGGACATGGTCAACAATATAAAATGACAGCTTACAGAATGGAAAATTATCTTCACTAACCCCACATCAGACAGAGATCTGATCTCCAACATATACAAAGAACTCAAGTAATTGGTCATTCAAAGAACAAATAATACAATAAAAAAAAATGAAGTGCAAACCTAAACAGAGAACTCTCAACAGAGGAATCTAAAATGGCTGAAAGACACTTAAAGGAAATGTTCAACTTCCTTAGTCATCAGAGAAATGCAAATCAAAACAACTCTGAGATTCCATCTTACACCTGTAAGAACTATAAGAACGGCCAAGATCAAAATCACTGATGACAATTTATGCTGGAGAAATTGTAGGGTAAATGAAACACTACTGCATTGCTAGTGGGAATGCAAACTGGTCATTTTGACAATTTCTCAGAAAATTAGTGAAGAACCTTCCTCAAGACCCAGAAATACCACTTTTGGATGCTCAATTGTGTCACAATGACATGTGCTCAACTATGTTAATAGGATTTTTTTTTTTACTTCCACAAAAAAACTGTAAACATTTTATTAAATATTGTATTAAACTTTAGATTGTTTGAGGGTGATATAGGCATTTTAGAAGTTAAAATTATTTACATTTCTGTTCTATGAACATTAAATTTTTTTCATTTATTTCTGTTTCTTGCAGTACCTTAAATTGATGTCCTAGTTTTCAGCTTGAAGATCTTTCTTATCCTTGCCTGAGTTTATTCATTCAAAAATATTTTATTTGTTTTATTATGCCATAAATGGAATTGTTTTTTCTTTCAGTAGTTTGCCACCAGTATATAGAAATGCAGCTGAGCTTTGTTAGCATCTCTTCATTGGTATGCTAATGAGGAGTCTGAAGAACTGAAGAAAGAATAACCACAAGATCACAAATCATTTCATTGCAAACTGAGAATGATAATCTGCCAAATCCTTGGCAACATGGAGATTATCACATTGAATATTCTAGGGACTGTCTGGGTGCTAGCTCATAAGGTAGAGAGGGGACATGAGGGTAGGAGAGTCTTTGTGTTCCTACAGCTAATGTGTGAGTAGGACCAAGGTTCATAATTTTTGTCTTAGGTCCTTTGTCTGCCACTTGAGAACAAAAGCTCTGCTTTGATGAACAGTGGTGTTCCATGCCTCCATCCATCACTGAAACAGATTGTGCAGTGCAAATGCTCTGTCCTGTTGAAATTGCTTTTACCTGTCAAATGGTAAAAGTAAGAAAAAAAATGACCAAAAAAAAATATAAGAAAAAGTATAGGCAAACTGGTTCAGATGTAAACTTCTTTTATTTTTCTGGTAAATGATTATTGAATATATTTATACAAAAATTCCCTCTTTGGCACAGCAGCCACAGGGATTATTGCCTCATTATAATGTCGTTTTACTGTCTTCTTCACTAGCCAATACCTGTATGTAAGGCACAAAGTACTATTACTTTCCTAGCAGATTGTTGTGATGTGTGTATGTTTTTCCTTAGATGTTCCTTTAGTCCTTTAAATTGTCCAAAATTTGCTTCTGTTGTATATCTAGTCAAAGATGTTGACCTTTGTTTTGCTATGTTCTCAGAAACCATTTCTCTGCAAATGGTCCTTGGAGACTTCCCTGTAATTTTGCCTACAAGAACCTGAATAATGTCTGATGCTCAGCTACTGGTTCCCAAAACCTTTTCTACCAGTTCCTATCTTCCATTGATCAAATGTGTCCTCCTTTAAATACATGGAACACATCCCTTCCTTCTCATTTCTGCTAAGGGAAATGCTCCAGTAGGTCTTGGCTTGAATGACAAGATAAAGCCAAGCCCTTTCCAATTATTATTTCTTTTCTGTTGCATATAAAATGCCACTCGCATCCATTGCAGCTGGTCATTCTCAAAACTCCTTGTGCAGGCTTTGTCTGCCCTGGAGAACCGTCCAGAAAAGGAAATGATTTTAGAGCCAGCTTGTGCAGCATACATGTGAACCTGTTGACTACAAAAAAAAAAAAAAAAAAAAAAAACACTAGCACAAGGAAACTCTTTCCTATTAGGCTCTAAATGGCCAGTGAAGGCCACATGGTACCACAGTCTTCCTGTTATTTCAGTCAGAAACACCGAATTCAAAGGAAACAATGATAGAGCACTCAGGAATATGAGTGGTGAGTGAAGTCTTGTGTTAATGTATAATTTTGATATCAGGATAGTTATTGATATCAGGATCCCAATTTCTCAGAGCCACGGGAATAGCAAAACTATTCCATAGTCAGACTCAGGGGAATGGCAAGGTATTCCCCTGGTCCAAGTATGGATATTACCTGTATGTGCAGAAAGCATCAACCAAATTTCCTTTTCTCAGAGGGCTGCAGCCTGAAATTCCTTCTCTACATAGATTCCTCACTCAGTTGTATATAATAAACTCACCTCGTCAGTTACGTGTATATAATAATTCAGTAAGTTGTAGGCTGCACATATATCTCTCAGAACACACAGCTCACCTGGCCCCAGATTTTTTCAACGTGTGTTTGTGGATTCTTCATTTTCATTTCCCCAGTCAGATCAACCCCAAAGCCATGCAGATCATAGCACAGGAAGAACAGACAGAGTATCTGGTCATCCAACTAACCTATCAAATACCCTGGACATGCCAGACTGTCATGTGGGCTGGGAATTGTAGGGAGACGAGCAAGAATACTCTAGGACTCTAGAAATAGAAATTTACTATGACATGTCGTCATCAGATAGTAAACCAACTGGACTATGTCACAAACGGAATGTAAGAAGTGTTACACAGGGAAAGGGAGAGACAGAGATAGAGAGAAAGAAAAACAGAAAGGGGCAGAGCCAGAAACACAGAGACATAAGGAAAGGCAGAAAGATGAAGTAGCCATGTCAAGCAGAGGTTCAAGATATGCCTTGTCAAGAAACCATGTGAAGCAATGGTGTGAGGATGTAAGTATGATGGTCTGGGCATGTGTAAACTATGTTGTGTTTAGGAAAAGCAATGAAAAGTGCAGATGCCCCAAGAGGAGACAATGTAGATGGTATTGACGGAGAAGTGTGGAATCCAACATATCTGTGATGGCATGCGAGAAGAGAAACATTCTGTAATGATGGGAGGTTAGTGTTTAAGATCCTGGGGGTCATTTTAAGGACTGGTTTTGACACTAAGATGCAAAATTTGAGATTTTTTTTTCTGGTAAGGGGAAATGCCATCTGATTTGCTTTTTAAGGAATATTTTATTTTGCAGGGTTGACAATAGTGGCGACAGTGTGCCTAAGAGGAAAGACACTGCTGCGATTGGCCTGCAGAAGACGATGACACTCGGACACAAGGTAAAGTTGGGAAGGAGGAAGAATGGAATGATTCAATTCAAGAACTTTGAAATGGCCAAAGGAGGAAAAGAAAAATTTATCATCGTTAATGCTAGAAATAAATGTGTTGAAACTGTCATCTCCTGGGTTGGGGAAATTGCTAGTGAGAAAGTATATTTCGTTGCTTGTTCAATATACTTTGGGAAAGAAAAGAGGTTGCATTCACGCTTGTAAAATTTAGAGTGTAGATTGGATACTTATACAGGTCAGGCTCTTGCTTTATTAAGTACAAGAAATAGATCTAGGTTAGAGAAATGTGTCTGAAATTTACTGTTTTGGGGACTATTGTTTTCCCTAAGTGTCCAAAGATTGATGTTTATTAATTTCAATATAAAAATGATCCAAGACAAGTAGGACTATAGATTACAGAAAATTTAGTGAAAGAATACTGCTCTTGAAGTGAAGACAGTGTATCAAGGGAAATCCATTGTGAGGGAGTGTGTTAACAAGGTGGTCACAGCTTCTAAAATAAGCCTAGCTGATTGCTTGGTCAGTCAAGGACTTCCAGAAAAGCCACATAATTGCATGACATCTAAGAACACCCTGTCAAAACAGATAGAAAAAATATATAAAACAATCTATCTAGTGGTACTTTTCTCATTTCAAATTTTTCATTGATAAAAGCTTTCTGGTATACAGTGAGGCTGGGTCACAAGGGCCAACTTATCTATAGAGCTGGAATTTCCATGAATTCTATCATACATGGAGTTTATATGGATCTCCTTATGTCAGAAAAGATGGATGAGAAAGACCAATAAAAAATGAACAAAACAACAATGATGACAAAAAGTCAGAACCCTTACTTGGAGAGGATGAAAGCTAAACTTTGTAACTAACTACAAGGCAGTTTGAAGGATTTGAAGTCTCATTTTGGATGAGAAGCAAGGAGCTGGGTTTCACGAGGAGCTTAGCACTGCACAGTGTGAAGTATGATCAGTGCACTCTGTGGGAAGGGGGGCTACACAGTTTACCACTTTCACTGTGTTCCCCCAAGCAAGTTAAGCTCTCACCTTCTTCTATATCTTATCTGTATATCTTCTCTTTCCCAGAGCCTCCCCAACTATTCCTCCCAGTGCCTACACTGATCAATCAAGAAACAGAGTTAGGATTTAAATGTCTGAGATCCCAGGTTTGACTTTACAAGCTATCGGCCTACTGGATCTAAGTAGACCACATGTATCAGCTTAATCACGCGCAGGCTGCAAACAATTCTACTCACTCAGTGTCACCTGAGCAGATCTAAGTAGGTCACAGAGCATGGCAATACTTGGGAAGCTATAGTGTTGGATGCATCTGAATCATCACTATTAATATCCATCTTTGTTTCTTGTAATTGAGTTTGTAAGACTAAGGATGATGATTCTTTTGTCTGCCCTACATATTTTAATGCAGTAATAAGCCATTCAGTAAAATCTTTTATCTTGTGTGCGTGTGTGAACTCAGCTATTTATAAGTAAATAAACAACTATATAAAAATCAGCTACAAATCCAAGTCATCGGGAACTACAAACGCAAGGATAAACAGCAGAATACAAGAGATGGAAGAGAGAATGTCAATTGCTGAAGATACAATAGAGAAAATAGATTTATCAGTCAAAGAAAACATTAAATCTAACAAAAGCTTAACCCAAAATATCCAGGAAATATGGGACACAATAAAAAGACCAAATCTAAGAATAATAGGTATAGAAGGAGAAGTTTAACTCAAAAGCACAGAAATATATTTAACAAAACCATAGAAATCTAAGTCATGCCTCACCTTAAACCTTGTGCTTGAGATTAAAAGTCAAGCCCTTACTCTTTTAAAACTGAAATATGAAACATTGTGAGTGATTGTTTTTCCCTTCTAAAGACAGAACCATGGTTGCAGAAATAATTTCACATACTTCAATGCCTTTCATGTGCCAATCCTGATCACGTTTCCAAATTCTGCTGTTTGTTGCTCTTCTTTCATTACCTGACCAAGGAGTTGAGTAGCTTGTCTCCTCTCTCCCCCCCCCCTCTCTCTCTCTCTTNCTCTCTCTCTCTCTCTCTCTCTCTCTCTCTCTCTCTCTCTCTCTCTCTCTCTCTCTCTCTCTCTCTCCCTCTTTCTCTCTCTCGTCAGCACCTTTCAGTACTCTGGAGTCTTATGAACTTCCAAGCAGTGGGGTAAGAGCCAAAAAACGGAGGTAGAAGTTGCACGCTAGTGCAAAACAGGACACCAGGCAAAAAGCCTGAAGGAGATTTAATAAAAGATCTAAATTTTTTCTACTTTGCTTTTGTCAGGTATTTCATGGCAGTGGCCAGTTGGAAGGTATACAGAGCCAACCTATGGCATAGCCAGTCATAGGCAGTGAACCAAGGCTTTTGCATGTTCAGTCCTGGTTTATAGAAATAAAAGCAAAAGGAGTGAAGACCTCTGTCCTCTCTGGTCAGGGACTGTTTGCAACAGTGTGGGAATGGCCACCAGAAAATGTAGTGAGCAAAATAACTGAAAATCAAATTGCAGTGCAACCTCTATCAACTACTACCTTGGGCAATCTGTTTTCTTCTGTGCATGTCAGTATTCCCATCTGAGCACCAAGGAACTCACATCACTTTTAATAATTCTCATTCACAATGTGGAGTGCTGTAACAGAATGTTGTGTGCATAGGGGTAAATGGAGTATTTGGTATATTCAATACTGAGCTCTCGTCTGCTATATAGCCTTTGTTCTCTTGTGACTGTAGAACTTTACTCAACTTGTCCAATCTAAGCCTTGTCTCCAAATATAACATGGAAAAAAGACCTGGACATACTTACTAAGCTTTATGTGGTATTCCAGAATTCTAGTTTAGTCTACTCATTGGTGTAGAAGGCAAAGAAGGGTGCACCTGTTACCATATCATTTGCCATATGATGAGAATTTACATGGGACATTTGGAGTTGATCTTCAAAACTCCTCCTCTTAGAAGGGCACCAGAGACAATCTACCCTAAATCCTACTTCTGGTAAATTCTTATTCATGAAAGGCTAAGGTTAAAATTGAGCTGTACATATGGAGGAACAGGGCTGCCTTAAGATGAACTGAAATGTGTTCCACCCTGTATTTTTGATGAAATCCCCTACTGGAGCATGAAGAATATAAGAGAAAGTCAATTTTTCCTTCCTGAATCTTCTTTTCTGTGGTGCATCCAATAATACATATTTTCAGTACTTCAAATACATCTTGGATTATAGAACAAAATATTTGTATAGGTTGTTTCTATTTCCTAGATCTTCTTTTTTATTGAGAAAAGGAAAAAAAAAGTTTCTGCCTCCTCCCAGCCTCCCATTTTCCTCCCCCTCCTCCCACCCTTCTCCCCCTCCCTTCAGTCCTATCCCCCTCTCCCTCCAGTCCAAAGAGCAGTCAGGGTTCCCTGCCCTGTGGAAAGTCCAAGGTCCTCCCCCCTCCTTCCATGTCTAGGAAGGTGAACATCCAAACTGGCTAGGCTCCCACCAAGCCAGAACATGAAGTAGGATCAAAACCCCTTGCCATTGACCTTGGCTTCTCATCAGTCCTCATTGTTCGCCATGATCAGAGAGTCCGGTTTTATCCCATGCTGTTTCAGTCACAGTCCAGCTGGCTTTGGTGAGCTCCCAATAGATCAGCCCCACTGTCTCAGTGGGTGGGTGCACCCCCCGTGGTCCTGACATCCTTGCTCGTGTTCTCCCTCCATCTGCTTCTCATTGGGACCTTGGGAGCTCAGTCCAGTGCTCCAGTGTGGGTCTCTGTCTCTATCTCCATCCATCACCAGATGAAGGTTCTATGGTGATATGAAAGATATTCGTCAGTAATGCTATAGGATAGGGTCAGTTCAGGTTCCCTATCCTCAGCTTCCCAAGGGACTAACTGGGGACATCGCCTTGGGCTCCTGGGAGCCACTCTAGGTTCAAGTCTCTTGCCAACACTAAGGTGGCTCTTTTAACTAAGATATGTGCTTCCCTGCTCCCCTATCCAACCTTCCTTTATCCCAATCTTCCTGTTTCCTCAAGTTCCCCCAATCCTCCCCTTCTTACTTTTCTCTCCCTGTCCCCCCTTATCCCCAACCCACCCCACCCCCAAGATCCCAATTTTGTCCCCGGCAATTTTATCTACTTCCCTTAGCCAAGAGGATAACTATATGTTTTTTCTTGGGTTCACCTTCTTCTTTAGCTTCTTTAGGTTCACCAGGTATACACTCCGTGACCTTTATTTATGGCTAGAAACCAATTATGAGTGAATACATCCCATGTTCATCTTTTTGGGTCTGGGTTACCTCGCTCAGGATAGTGTTTTCTATTTCCATCCATTTGCATGCAAAATTCGAGAAGTCATTGTTTTTTACCGCAGCATAATACTCTAATGTGTATATATTCCACACTTTCTTCATCCATTCTTCCATTGAAGGGCATCTAGGTTGTTTCCAGGTTCTGGCTATTACAAATAATGCTGCTATGAACATAGTTGAACAAATGCTTTTGTCATATGATAGGGCATCTCTTGGGTATATTCCCAAGAGTGGTATTGCTGGGTCCAGGGGTAGGTTGATCCCGAATTTCCTGAGAAACCGAAACACTGATTTCCAAAGTGGTTGCACAAGATTGCATTCCCACCAGCAATGGATGAGGGTACCCCTTCCTCCACAGCCTCTCCAGCAAAGGCTATCATTGGTGTTTTTGGTTTTACCCATTCTGACAGGTGTGAGATGATATCTCAAAGTTGTTTTGATTTGCATTTCCCTGATCACTGAGGAGGTTGTGCATGACCTTAAGTGTCTTTTGGCCATTTGAACTTCTTCTTTTGAGAATTCTCTGTTCAGTTCAGTGCCCCATTTTTTAATTAGCATTTTAGAGTCTAGTTTCTTGAGTTCTCTATATATTTTGGAGATCAGACCTTTGTCTGTTGCGGGGTTGGTGAAGATCTTCTCCCAGTCAGTAGGTTGCCTTTTTGTCTTAGTAACAGTGTCCTTTGCTTTACAGAAGCTTCTCAGCTTTAGTAGGTCCCATTTATTCAATATTACCCTTAATGTCTGTGCTGCTGGGGTTATACATAGGAAGCGATATCCTGTGCCCATCTGTTGTAGGGTACTTCCCACTTTCTCTTCTATCAGGTTCAGTGTGTTCGGACTGATATTGAAGTCTTTGATCCATTTGGTCTTGAGTTTTGTGCAAGGTGATAGATATGGGTCTATTTTCATTCTTCTGCAGGTTGACATCCAGTTGTGCCAGCACCATTTGCTGAAGATGCTTTCTTCCATTGTATATTTTTAGCTCCTTTATCAAAAATCAGGTGATCATATGTTTGTGGGTTAAAATACGGGTCTTCTATGTGATTCCATTGGTCGACTTCTTTGTTTTTACGCCAGACTTCTCTGTTTTCATTATCTTAGCTCTGTAATAGAGTTTGAAGTCAGGGATGGTAATGCCTCCAGATGATCCTTTGTATAGGATTGTTTTGGCTATCCTGGGTTTTTTGTTTTTCTATATAAAATTGATTATTGTCCTCTCAAGATCTGTGAAGAATTTTGATGGGACCTTGATGGGAATTGCATTGAATCTATAAGTTGCCTATGGTAGAACTGCCATTTTTACTATGTTGATCCTCCCAATACAAGAGCAAGGGAGATCCTTCCATTTTCTGGTATCCTCTTCAATTTCTTTCTTCAATGCTTTAAAGTTCTTATCAAATAGGTCTTTCACTTCCTTGGTTAGAGTTACCCCAAGATATTTTATGCTGTTTGTGGCTATTGTAAAAGGTAAAGCTTCTCTGATTTCCCTCTCTGCTTCCATATCCTTTGTGTATAAAAGGGTGACTGATTTTTTGGAGTTGGTCTTGTATCCTGCCACATTACTAAAGGTGTTTATCAGCTGTAAAAGTTCTTTGGTGGAGTTTTGGGGGTCACTTATGTACATTATCATATCATCTGCTAATAACGAAAGTTTAATTTCTTCCTTTCCAATTCGAATCCCCTTGATCCCCTTATGTTGTCTTATTGCTATTGCTAGAACTTCAAGCACTATATTGAAGAGGTATGGCGAGAGTGGACAGCCTTGTCGTGTACCTGAGTTTAGTGGGATGGCTTTGAGTTTCTCTTCGTTTAATTTGATGTTAGCTGTCGGATTGCTGTATATAGCTTTTATTATATTTTGGTATGACCCTTGTATCCCTAATCTCTCCAAGACTTTTATCATAAAGGGATGTTGAATTTTGTCAAATGCTTTTTCAGCATCTAATGAAATGATCATATGGTTTTTTCTTTCAGCTTATTTATATGATGTATTACATTGATTGATTTTTGTATGTTGAACCAGCCCTGCATCTCTGGGATGAAGCCTACTTGATCATAATGGATAATTTTTCTAATGTGTTCTTGGATTCGGTTTGCCAGTATTTTGTTGAGGATTTTTGCGTCGATGTTCATGAGTGAGATTGGCCTGTAATTCTCTTTCTTGGTTGAGTCTTTGTGTGGTTTTGGTATCAGAGTGACTGTAGCTTCATAAAAGGAATTTGGCAATGACTCTTCTGCTTCTATATTGTGAAATACATTAAGGAGTATAGGTATTAGGTCTTCTTGGAAGTTCTGGTAGAATTTCGCATTGAAACCATCAGGTCCTGGGCTTTTTTTGGTAGGGAGGTTTTTGATAACAGCTTCTAGTTCTTCGCGACTAACAGGTCTATTTAGGTTGTTCACCTGGTCCTGGTTTAACTTTGGTATATGGTATTTATCTAAAAACGTGTCCATTTCTTTTACATTTTCCAGTTTTGTGCCATACAGGCCTTTGTAGTAAGATCTAATGATTCTTTGAATTTCCTCTGTGTCTGTGGTTATGTCCCCCTTTTCATTTCTGATCTTATTAATTTGCATATTCACTCTCTGGCGTTTTATTAGTTTGGATAGAGGTTTATCAATCTTGTTGATTTTCTCCAGGAACCAGCTTTTTGTTTCATTGATTCTTTGGATTGTTTTCTGTGTTTCTATTTTGTTGATTTCAGCCCTCAGTTTGATTATTTCCAGTCTTCTACTCCTCCTAGGTGAGTCTGCTTCTTTTTTTTCTAGAGCTTTCAGGTGGGCTGTTAAGTCTCCAATGTGTGCTTTCTCTGTTTTCCTTAAGTGGGCACTTAGTGCAATGAACTTTCCTCTTAGGACTGCTTTCATAGTGTCCCATAAGTTTGAGTATGTTGTTTTTTTATTTTCATTGAATTCAAGGAAGACTTTAATTTCTTTCTTTATTTCTTCCTTAATCCAGGTATGATTAAGTAGTTGACTGTTCAGTTTCCATGAGTTTGTAGGCTTTCTGGGGGTAGCATTGTTGTTAATTCTAACTTTAATCCATGGTGATCTGATAAGACACAGGTGGTTACTAATATTTTTTTTTGTAACTGTAGAGTTTTCTTTGTTACTGAGTATGTGCTCAGTTTTCGAGAAGGTTCCATGGGCTGCAGAGAAGAAGGTATATTCTTTCCTATTTGGATGGAATATTTTATAGATGTCTGTTAAGTCCAATTGATTCATTACCTCCATTGATTCTCTAATTTCTCTGTTAGGTTTCTGTCTGATTGACCTGTCCATTGGTGAGAGAGGAGTGTTGAAGTCTCCTACTCTTAGTGTGTGCGGTTTGATGGCTGCCTTGAGTTTTAGTAATGTTTCTTTTACGTACGTGGGTGCTTTTATATTAGGGGC
>NW_026068079.1:1260513-1279603 GCF_014885135.2 Alexandromys fortis | reverse complement strand
GCCTACCTTGCTTGCTGCAGACAGGCTATTGAGACAAAGGAGCTACCACCCTCCCGGATGCCCTCCTGATTCGGATTTGGTCCCAGTGCCCGAACAGGCTGAGCTGTGAGATGTTATGTGGTCAAAGAGGGGAGGGAGTCAGACGGAGGAGGGAGGGTTGTGGATGCAAGCTGGGTGGGATAAGAAGAGAGAGGAGGTATTGGGCAGTATAGCCCCTGCAGGATGACCAGGAAGTGTAGGAGGGATGAGGAACGTCTGAGTTCCCTGTTCTGGGCTGCTGCTGTGGTCAGAAACTCACTCACCCCAATGATGTCTCTCCTGGTGCCCGGATCGGATCTCCTTGCTGCTTGCGTGGCTCGTAAATAAAGGGCCTACCTTGCTTGCTGCAGGCAGGCTATTGAGACAAAGGAGCTACCACCCTCCCGGTCTATTTCCTATATCTTTGCACACTTTTTTGCTCAATACTCTCTGATACCAGATACCGAAAGTCATTCTGTTACTGCAGTTTTTAATGTGGGATTCCAGGTGTGAAAATTTCTCTGCCCTTCACCCTTCCTTAAATATGCTAGGCATGCATAGTGTGGCCTATCTAACTTAACTATCATACTGGAATGAAGAAGAGATGTTTATAAAAGTTAAGATGTCAAGGTCGCACAGCTAATAAAGTATCAGAGTTGAGATTCTAACAGGTGTCTGTAAGATTAGACATTTCCTAAAATTAAGTACTTGTATAAAACTCCCTCCCTCTCCTTCTCTCTCTCCCTACCCCTCTGTGTTTGTGTGTGTGTGTGTGTGTGTGTGTGTGTGAGAGAGAGAGAGAGAGAGAGAGAGAGAGAGAGAGAGAGAGAGAGAGAGTTTATAAGGGTGAAAGAACATTAAGTTGGGTGTTTAGAGAGGGGATCTTCAGGAAGATTCGTAGGAGGAGAATGAATATTATAAAAATAAATCTTAAGACAAATTCAGAAATTCAAAGAAAAAACAATGACTAAATATATAGAGAGATGTATGTATGTATGTATGTATGTATGTATGTATGTATGTATGTATATAGCCTTTGGAGAAAAGGCATGAGGTTATAAGGAGGTTATACAGACATGTCGGACTGGTAAGAACAACCTGGACTGAAGGTCTCCCCAAGTTTCTGTTTACATGATTCCTTTCTGAGATTGGAGAGACTACAGGACTGTAATAAAAGAGTTTCTGGCAGAGAATCCTCTGATGTTTCACTCAAAAGACTTTTCTCTCTTAAGTATGCATTGATTAGGATCTAAATAACCTTAACTCTATTCTTAGACCTGTACCTTAATTACAATGGATTCTCAGTAAAACCTGATGTCTCAGCCTCTCCCTATTCTTTCCCTTCCCTGGTTTAAAATTCAGATCAAAACAATGCATCAGAATGATGTCCATTAAAAGCATGATTTGCAAGCAAGATATTAATGGTATTATAGTCACACTGATGTTTCAACCTTAGGGACATTAAAGAGCAGTTTTCGATTGTATTCAATGTTTAATTTTAAAGATATAGTTTATAACATTCACAATTGTATTTTGATATGTTAATGAGAACAACAGAAATATAATAATAATAATCACAATTAAACATTCACTATATGCCCTACACTGCAGGAAGTACTATTTCATTAAATAGAAAAACCACACAAATACTATTATTCATACTTGACAAAATTTGGAATCTGAGAATTGTAGAAATTAGAACAGCTTCACTCAGTTAATGGCAAAAATCTAGAACCCTTCTGGATCTCCAGGCTGAGGTTTAAGTTATTAAAATAAACGAAGTCACCCAGTGAAAGGCCGGGATATGTACTCGAGATCCTTCAGTCCTTTGAGAAGAGCAACTATGTATCCATGGTGTTCTTAATGGATTAAAGAAATGGGACTACTTCAGGTGCCACAGAGCTGCGAAGACGCAATAGACCTCAGTGACATCACCAACAAGTGGCCATACTTCTTTAATATGTTTTTTTTTAAATTCACTGGAAAAGAGAAATCTCAATACTCAAACATGATCTTTTAAGATCTTCTGGAGTATCGTAATCAAATCAAGAAAAAGCAAGCAGAGAATACTTAAATGTCTGGTCTCAGGCCATACAGATAATAAAAAGAGCCTATTGTCACGTCTCTCTCTCCATGAGCTAGATATAGTTCTCTTCACTACACATGAGGAAAAAGTTTAGGAATTTTAAGTTTCTTGGTTAAAAATTGCAAATATTTGATTAGATAGTTGAAAGTATTGTTAGAGGCACTAATAAATATTACAGAGATCAAACTGTATCAGGTTAACTCATCAGAATGCTGGGTTTTGTTAATCCAATTTGTCCTTTTTTAAGTCATATATTTATATAGTGCATGCTGATTATTCTCAATCCTCACTCTTCATTTTTAAATTTTTCTCTATTGTTGAGAATTTCATATGTATATATAATTAAATATGATCATATCTGCTCCTTCCTATCCCTGCAAATCACTTATATTTCTCCAAATGCTCACCTGTCCCAATTTCATGTCTTTTATTTTTATTAAATTTTGTTATTCCTTTAGTTTTCAAATTACAATATAATTATGTAAGTTTTTTATCCCTTCCTCTAATGTTCCCATATACCCATCTTTGCTGTCATTCAAATTTATGGCCTCCTTTTTCATTAATTTTGATTATATACATATATGTATATAATTCATTACTAAATATTACCTGCTCAGTTGGTATAATGTAACCCATACATCTGTTTCAGAGATGACCATTTGGAATTGGATACTCAGTTTGTGTTCACTTTTAAGAAAGATTATTTCTCCCACTCTCTGCATTCCTTAGTTGTCTGTAGTGTTTTGGGTAGGGTTGAGGCCTCGTGGGTTTCCCCCATCCATTTTCAAATGTCTGTTATTATCCTCATTCAGTTCATGCTGAGGCTTTGTAGGTCTAGCTTCTGACATTACTTGTAATCAGAATCTTACAGCAAATATCTTGATTTTCTGGCTCCTACACCACCTCCACACAATGTTCCCTGAGTTTTGGGTGCAGGAATTGTTTTGTAAGTGTAACCATTAGGACTGTACTCCATAAATCTGAATTCTGATTGGTTGTGTTACTGATCCCCTTCTATTGCAAAGAGATCATTCCTTAATGAGGGGTGAGGACTACACTTCCCTATTGATAAAACAACAAGGTGTATTTAGGGATTATGCTCATATATTATAGCTGTGGTTGTAGGTCCTCCTTCAAGATCCATGGTCTCACTAACCATGGGTCACCACCTTTGTTATTGCCTTTTTTTCCTTTCAATAACCCCTTCTTCATATAGTCTCCTTTTCCATGTGCATGCCTTTGTTGTTTTGTTTTTGTTTTGTTATCCACTGAGTTTATCTGTGGACATCCATGTGGCCAAGAACATGGAACCATCTAACTGATCCTGGTAGTGGCTGCACATCTGAATGAACCCATAGCTAATAATTCAGCAAGAAAGGAGAGGATCCCATGAGTTCTTCTTCCATCAATGTCTAACCAGTCTTGTTCTGGGAAACATAGTTGCTCTGAGTTCACGGTTGCAATGACCTCTCCATCCTCCGAATACAGGGTCCCGCAGGCCTCTCCTTAGCTTTGTGGTCTTCCAGTTCTTTCGCCCTTTCTCCCAAGATAATTAATGAGCCTCAGAGGCTGAACACTCAACCATATCTTATACTCAGACCTTTAGACCAAGATTCTTTGCATTTGCCAATGTTCACCTTAAAGAGAAGCTTCTCCAATTAAAACTGAGAGTAATATCAGTCTATAGGTGTACATGTAGATATTTAGAAGCCTGATGCCACATCAATTTAGCTAAAGAACAATAGTACCTTTTCCCCTATGGCTTCCTTGGTCATGGCTTTTGGACCAGGTTTATAGTACCAGGTATGAAATATCTTCTATGCAAAGCCCTGCAAACCAAGAAGAGAGAAGTTAGTTGCTCTCCAATCAACTGTCTCACTACTGTAATAATGGGCATCTCTTTCCTGATTGGATGGTGTTGTAATTCATAGAGAGGAGTGAGACCACAGTTGATTTTCCCCCCAGCTTCTTACATAATGCTTTCCAGCTTTCAGGCTGGTTAAGGGAAATTAACCAGCAAAGAAGAAGAGTCCATCTCAAGTGTAGCATGATGTCCATATAGCTTGCAATGACAGTATGTGGTATCTTTAGCAATGTGTCTTCATAATCTAGTTCTGCAGAACAACAGGGGAATGAAAGAGGCTGTATCTTTGCAGGAACCTCTGGTTCCTATCTGATCAACAATTCTTAAGCAAGTAACCAATACTTGGCTCTAGGACTTTTGTTTAATAGCCCTGGGATTCTAGGAGCAGTTTTTATCTGGTCATGTATGATATCTCCATATTTTATTTTAATTTTGTATCAAGTTTTTTAAATTGACTTGCAAAATAGTTTGATTTTAATGTGGCTTTTTCATATACCCTCCATTTTGATTAACTCTCTTACCCTGTTTTCTCTTCCACTGCATCACACAACCCTATAAAACATTTCCACCCCCAGTTTGGCCCTGCCTTGTCATGCCTCCTATGTTACACTAAACACCCTTTCTTAAAGTCATCACCCTAACGGACACTTTTTAATTTTTTAATGAAGCATTTACAGGTAGTTAAACACAGATCTAAATATCATATGTCTCAATATTGTCCACAATTGAGAGAGAGAGAGAGAGAGAGAGAGAGAGAGAGAGAGAGAGAGAGAGAATGGGGTGTTTGTCTTTCTGTGCTTGAGTTAGTTCACTCAGCTTAACTTTTCTATTTCTATCAGCTTACCTTCAAAATGCATTTTATTTAAAGATTAACAAAATTACTCTGTCAACACATATTAAATTTTCATTACTTATTCATGGACAATTGTATTAAATTCTGGAATCACAGTGGAGAGACAACCATGATTGTTTTCCCTTTTTACATAGCTTCTTTGAAAACCTTAGTTTGAAGCACTGGATTGACAGTTTTCTCATCCAGCAAGAAACTGCCTGTGAAGTTTTCTGTGTTTGATAAGCAAGACTATGTATTCATTGACTGAAATGCTGCTGTACCAGAGAATCAGTGGAATTTAAAAGTAGCTGAGTCCTCATCTGGTTCCTAGTGTGGAAGGCAAATCTCTAACTGCTGCGCATTGAAGCCTCCCAAGAAGCTTGTTAACATTTCCATTCTTGGTCTTAGTATGGTACCCTGTTTTTAGTATGGTAACAGAGTTTACTGTTTCCTGATTTTTATGTTAATGATTTTCCTGATACTTAGAGAAAAATATGAGACTTGAAGATGATATAAAACGTTCATCACTTGGTCTAAACTTTTGATGCAGTCAATAATATGCTGGGCTTTGTAGAAGCTGAAACAGGGAAACACATGGAAAGTGGCAAATTCCTATGGTGCACAATCCATAGTATATATTATGTATTATGTGCTCTAACAGTAGTCACTCTATTACAATTGACTTCTAAGATTCACTAAGATTATTTATATATGAGCCGCTGTCGGCCAACAAAGGCAATTAAATATATGTAGTTCTTCTCAAAAGCTTAATTAAAGCTAACTAAGACTCACCATCTTTTTTTCATTTATTTACCTGTTTATTATAATATTTAATCAAATCATTCATTCATTGAATATTTCACATTAAATATCTATTAAATAACATGTGTCATATCACAATAGTAAGAATATATGTTTGTTACATCAGTGAGTTCAGTCCTTCATTTATTGACTACTATATGGAAAATATCCACTAAAGGACGTGCACCATCACAACAGCAAATAAATACAGTATAATTACTCATGTGGAAGAGACAGCTGCCTAACCTGAGACAGACGCAGGTTAAGATCCTCCCTGGTAAGCCACCTCGTGGGCTACACAGAATATTAGAAATGGGTTAGAACAATATGTAAGAGCTAGCCAATAAGAGGCTACAGATACCAGGCCAGGCAGTGTTTAAAAAAATACAGTTTCCGTGTAATTTTTTCGGGCATAAGCTAGCCATGCGGGCGGCCGGGTGCCGGGGACGCAGCCCTGCCACTCCTACTTCTACATTGGTTAATATGAGTGTGTTCCACGGCTATCCATTTTAATAGGGTGTTCATCACTATGAGGATACATGCAAATGGGTCAGTCTAATTCTTGTTAGTTGCACAAAGCTGTGAATATGGTATGGTGGAAATAGTTTTGGGTTCACTAACTCAATTGAACCATATTTGAATTTGAAGAATCTCATAATCACTTTTCAGACTGGCCTGTATGAGCCATCTTCTACATTTCTAAGAAAATTTCTGGTATGTGTTACAATGTAGAAATATTCCAGCAAAAAAAAAAAAAAAAAAAAAGAGTAAATGAAGGATTGTAATCTCTGTGAGTGAATCACGTGAGAAGGGAGGGCTGCGAGGTTTCAGGGAACTGAGTGGTGTGTTTGTAGGAACTGTCAGATACATGACAGGTGCTGCTGTCAGCCTTTGTCGCTCACCTCCCAGGGGCAGACAGCATCAATCAGTCCTCTGTACAGACCACTCTGGAACCTGAGAACACTTCTCAAAACACCGATTCCAGACAATAGAGTAACTATGAAACATGCTTTCTCCATTACATTCCTGGTGCTTGCCTTTTCATTAGAGTATGAAGATCGAGGATTTCCATCTGATTCTCTATCTCCTGAAGATGTTCCACTACCTTAGTGTAACTGGAGGTAAGTTAACAGATTCTCTAATATCTATCTAGTATCTAACTGCCTGCATGTGTTTACCAGGAGAGGGAGAGATTGTATGATCAACCTTGAATAATGCATGTGGAAAGATTCAGATGGGTTGTATTATAAGACTTTATTTGGCATAGCTCCTAGTTCACTTAACCCTATGCTGTCTGTCTCCTCTGCTTCTTCTGCCTACCTGTCATCTACTTTTTGGTTATTTAGCATGTCTATCATTTCTTCAATGTCTTCTAACTTTATCATATAACTGTTGCAATGCATGCTGCTTCCTCTTCCTGAGTAAACTTGTCTCTATTCTTTTAATCTGTTTCTTTACTCCTTGTCTAGTGTTAGGATAGTTCTTATGTGTTTACATGACTCCAATTTATCTTTAATATTAATGATTCTGTCTTTTACAGATTTTCTTTGATGAGTCCAGGTTATTTTTGGCATTCTTGACACTTGCCTTTGAAGAAACTTTCCCATCTCCATTTTCCCTCTGGTGTCCCACATGTTGTTAGTACACAGCTCATTACATACTTTCTGTTGGGTAAATATGGTGAACAAGTATTATTGAATTACTGATAATGATGAATTTGATTGTCATTATTATCGTTCTACAACTCTTTCAAACTGTTCTCTGCTTGGACTCTTATTCTTATGATACATAATTTATGTAAAAAATCACACATTTTAATAAGTTAGAGATTATTAAAAGAATACTCATGAAATAACAGAAGTTTGATCATATGTTTATCCTATATATTATATATTATGCTATATACTAAGCAATTTTGTGCCAAAATATGACTCAGATATTTCACTTCTGGAATATACCCAAATGTTCCTGCATATCCATGTTCATTTCTGACATATTCATAGTGGCCTGGAAGTAAAGGCACACTAGATACCCAACAGGCATGCACAATATTATATTACTGAGCTATAAAGAAAAGTAAAATAATTAAGATTTCAGAGAAATGGGTAAAATTGAAAAAACAATATTCTAAGTGAGGTAATCCATGCACAAAATGTCAAATGCCACACTTTCTCCTTATAGAAGGATATGAAGATGCTAGCTTGATGTTTTAGGATGGTGTCTCTAAAATGAAGTAGCTTTTAAAACCAGAAAATGAGGAAGGTGAAGAGGTTGCCCTAGGTCTCTTAAGGATGGTGGATTGTAGTTAAAAAGAAAGTAAAGGGGAAATATCATGAGTAGAAAAGCTTAGGCAAGAAGGGAATGTGGGGAAATTAGGAAGAATGTATGTAAAAGATAGGGAAATATTTATAAGGGTAAAGGGAGTATAAAGAAACTGGAAGACAAGAAATGCCTACATATGCAATAACAGATGAATTTTGAAATTGGGTGTCCAACTTCAATCTGAAATGATTCAAAACTCATAAGGGCAAGAGAGAGACGAGTGCCTGGTACCATAAGGTTAGCTAACGCTCATCTCTGGAGAGTTAGGAGGCCCATTCTGAAGTACAATTCTCATGGTTAAGTAAATAGACACAGCAGTAAACCACCTTCTACATAGCCAAGCTCATACTCATTGACAAAAACATCTTTCAGCCTTCTTAATCACAGAAGTCTCTCCTTACAATGAATAATGGTGAGGGTAGAGATTCATGGCTTTCCAAGATGCAAAAAGTAAGTGACAAGTAAAAGCCCAGCCCTCAAAACGTCACTTACACAATACACATTAAAGGTCTAGGATATTGTGTGTGTGTGTGAGGAGAGAAGTATAGAAAAAACAGAAGATAGGGTGAAG
Source organism: Alexandromys fortis (assembly GCF_014885135.2). Classification (NCBI taxonomy): domain Eukaryota; kingdom Metazoa; phylum Chordata; class Mammalia; order Rodentia; family Cricetidae; genus Alexandromys; species Alexandromys fortis. Next base: position 1,271,109 of record NW_026068079.1, on the reverse strand, counting down.
GAATACAAAATGTCATTTCTCAGGCCAATACAGTGATTGTAACCATCAAACTTACATCAAGTGTATTTAGCTACACTGGACCCATACAAGACTGACCCCATCAACAGTCAGTTGAGGAAGGGGTTTTATGGGACCCTACCATTTACCTCACTGGCTAAAGGTTAAACTATAAAACCTTTGATAATCCTTTGTCAATATCAATTAGTATCTCCTGTCTTAGTCCATTGAAACTACTCTAAGAAAATGATTTAGAGTATTAATTAAAAATAAACAATTTATTGCTGACAGTTCTTGGCAAGTGGAAGTATATGGTTGGGTTTCCAATGGAATCCACATTTTCTGAGGGCCTATTCCTTGTAATTGACACCCATGACCTTATACAACAGAAGGGACAAAACTTTTTTAGCTTTTGTAATAAGAGCACTAACCCCACTTGTGAACAACGAGCCATGCTGACTTAGTCACTTCCTACAGAACCCAACCTTTTATAATCTCATACTGGTTATTAAATGTTGTAACATATGAATTTGCAGAGGGAAGGGATGTGGGCATTCAAGTTATAGTGCATCCAATGTTTCAGGCACTGTAGCAGTCTTCAGTTGTCAAAATAAACAAAACTAAATAGTATATTAAGTAAGGTTCAATGAAAGAGTGGAAAGTGAGGAAAATTTGAGAAACCATGAAGCATGCAGATGTAAAGAGTTTTATTCTGTCTAGATGGAGGATAGAGAACAAATGGTCAAGCCAAATGGAAAAAAAAGAAGCATTTTATCTCATTGATTTTAATGAAAATAGATTTTTATACAATATATTATGATTACAGCTTCCCTCCCTCCAACTGCTCCCAGATGCCCTTCTTTTTACTACTCACCCAAATCTACACCCTTTCCTTCCCTCATCAGAATACAAAAACATATTTAAATAATAATGATAAAATAAATACAAACAAATCAGAATAAAGACAAAGAAACAGAAGAAAAAGCTAAGGAAAAATAGCTCAAGAAACAGGTTTTTTTTCCTTTGTATGGGTGTTTTGCCTGCATGTGTATCTATCTACCATATATGTGCCTGGTAAGAGGAGGCAATCAGATACTCTGAAACTGGAGTTGCAGATGGTTATGAGGCTCCATGGAGCTTGGAATTGAACCTGGATCTTTTGCATGATCAACAAGTGCTCTTAACTGAGCTATGTCTTCAGCCCAGATGAAGTAATTCTTGTTACAGAACACCTAATGCATGATGAGGGGCAAAGTTATATAACACCTGATGTAGGGGCAGAGTTCCAGGTACAGGTTGAAATCTCAATCCATGTCATTTGTAGATAAATAAGCCAAATGCAAAGGTGAGTACACACTTCTCAGAAGTCTGTTTTCCAGAGGTCAGGCATTTTAATGGATGAATGAAGAGATATGATGTAATGGAAGAGAAAGCAGCCAATGGTGGAGCTGACACTGTGGCACTCAAGTGCCACCTTCTTCTACACTGTGGTGCTCAAGTGCTCCACCTTCTTCTACACTGTGGCGCTCAAGTGCTCCACCTTCTTCTACACTGTGGCGCTCAAGTGCTCCACCTTCTTCTATACTGTGGTGCTCAAGTGCTCCACCTTCTTCTACCTGTCTTCTGATTATCCTCTGACCCTCGGCTCCACCTTCTTCTACCTGTCTACTGATTATCCACTAACTCTCGGCTCTTCTTCTAAAAACTTGACCTCTTCTTGGGTGTTCTAAATTTTCTGGTTTATCTGTTCTCTTTGTTGGGTGCTCCACCTTGGCCTCCACCCAAGGGCCTCCTGCAAGTGTTTATTTTTATAAATGTTAAATATCCATGGCAGGAGATAGGAGAGTCATTTACGAAAACACTTTGGCACTCTGCTCTGGAAGTCATTTCCGCAGGAGGCTGCCCTGGACAGAGTGCACTTACTCTAGACCTCCCATTCCCATTTCCAAGCAGAAATCATTGCTCTGGTTATTTACAGTCAGAAATCCTATGCAGTTCTGGCCAAGGCTCCTTTCCTGAAAAGCTGATGGTGGCCTCCAGTATCCGGGCCTCACTTTAGGAGGAACAATATTCTTTAGAGAAAGAACCTGAACTACAAATGGAATTGGAGTTAAAAACTACAGGTTCTATTAAACATAGATAACAGGATCAGCTTGTGCAAAGCCTGTCCCAGCTACTGGGGCCACAGTCTCCTTGTACAAAGGGGCAGTGGGGAACCAATGAGGTGGTACCTTCTATAAGTGACACATCATGAGCTCTTTACCTGAAACATATGAATCACAAAATCCTGATGAAATAGAACAAGATACCACTTTAATTACCAAGGGAAGAAAAAGGGTGAACAAGGAATAGGGTGGGTAGAAGAAGTGGAAAGAGAAGGGATAAGCTTCCATATTTTGTGTGGAGGAGTTGTAGAATAGTCTCTGAATTCATTTTATCCTCATCACTTTCAATCTAGCTTTCACCTCCATCTTCCCACCAAAATAATTGCTAGCAAGGTGATCATTGTAACTCAAGTGGCAAAACATCACCATTTCTCCAGTATCATTTTGCCCTATCTGTTTATCCTTCCTCCATTCTTGGAACATTCTCTTCACTTCCATCAAGACATCCTGCATGTTCATGGTAAATTTGAGTCTCAGAGCTTCTTGTGAGGTTAAGGTGCTGGACCATTTCAAAGCTCAGCCTTGGACAACTTCCCTATCTCAGTCCACTCCCACTTCCTTACATACCCTTTCTTACCCATCCAGGGAAACTTCTCAAAAGTCCAGATTGATACCTCTTCTTAGATGCCTCTTGCTTGCCATTTTCAGAATTAAACGTCCCATCTTTGACCCAGTTTGCATGTGTGTGACATTCTGATTTCAGTTATATTCATCTTCATCCTTTCTGCTACAAAACACCCGTCTTCATCTCCTGCTATATCCCCTTTGTCTCACACACCAGCCATGGCAGACATCTTTAGGGTACTTCCAGAATATATGCTGTTTCTACTTTCTGTCTGATACCTTCATTTTTACTAGCTTGAAGGTATCATTGTTACTATCCAACTTTTCGCCCACAATTGTTTCTTGCTATCCCTGCCTTTAGACTCCCCCAGTGCAGCATAATCTCTCCTCACTGGCCAAATAATTCTGACAAGCAGATCAGATCATGTTGCTTCACAGTTGAGAGTTCTCCTAAGGCAACTAAGTACAGAGAAAAATCAAAAGCCTTGAAGCATCAGATAGGGCCACACTCAATCTGGCCATTTCCCTACCTGATATCTCTGTTAATCTTCTGCACCATCTCCTTTCCTCTGCTCTGATCACACTAGCTTCTTCCCAGCCCGGAATTCTGACCTCTACCCCATTTTCTCTCCTCTAGGCCTCTGAACAAGATCCAAATGGAACTTTCTCCTTGAGACCTAGCTCATCAATCATTATACTTAAAATATAACTATAGCATGCATTTTCTGTTTTTTCGCTGCTTTATTTTTCTCAGCAGCACTACCAGAATTATTAACTCTATATGTCTGATTTCTCTTGCCAATTTTTCTGTCTCTTCATATTAAAATTAGGATCTCTTTGCTGCTTTTCTCACTGATATTTATCTGCTTATTATCTGTCTGTTTATTTATTCTCTATGTATCTATCATTTGTATATCTATCATGGAAACTATATAATAACATGCAATTTATGTGTATTAATTGCAGGTTAATTATTGCAATACATACATCATTGTTAAGTATATACCATATATTATATTTAAAACAAATATTTATCAGTTAAATGATGATGTATTAAGTAAATAAATACAAAAGGAAAGAGTAAGGGAGGTTTCATAAAGATTTGGTACAGCCAAGGACCTTTTCATAAATAAATAAAATAAAAATACTATGTTCTAGGTGCTATGCATGTCAATTATCATATAAACATCATTCCATTGAACTTCAATGACATTGTGAAGTGAGTTTATGAAATGTATAGACTAGAAAATTACTGTGCTTTAACTCATTTTCTCAAAATCAATGCAATAATTTTTAAACCAACCCCAAAGGGAGCTGTTTTCTATCTGGTTCCTGATTATGGGATGCCATTTCACAAGTCTCTGCCTTAGGAAGGGCTATTACACTACAAATAAATTAAAAAAGCAAATCAAAATAGGTTCTATCCAAAAGCACGGTCAGTTGTTTGTGAATGTATTTCTTTAATGATTTAGAAACTAATATTAGTTACTAAAATTTCTATTATATGTTACGCTATATTCACAAGAGGAAAGGAATGAAACTTTCCGTACTTTTAGTAAGCTCACCAGCTATCACAGCTACTATTGTTCTAAACCTACTATGCTTTCTTCTTTAGGTGCACAGAGAAGGGAAGACATTATTTTATTAGGGGCAGATCATCTTAAACAAGGAAGTTCTAAGAGGTGTCTTATGTTAACAGTCCTGTAGGATGGCTCAAGACCACACAGAGGAAGTCCATTCCAGGAAAAAGGAGCAGCAGGAGCTAAGGATAGAATTGGGGCATGGTAGGATCCATTCAAGGAAAAGAGCTGTGCAGGTGTTATAATTAGATGAATGAAGGTGAAGTTCGAACTTTAAGGGCAGTAAGAAACCATGCTGTGGCCTGATTAGATCTGCTTTATTGAAATCATTTTTGAGAGCTACCAGGGAGGATAGATGGTCAGAGACAGTAAAAGGGACAGGATGTTAGGTTAAGCATCTTTCACTATCTGGGAAAAGATTATGAAACTAGTCCTTGGACAAGGAAAGTAGAGGTGAGGTCTCAGGTGGACACCTGAGAAAATTTATCAGCTCTTCTCAAATATGGCTCGCCATTAAAATGCCTGGGAAGCTTTAAAACACTTTAATACCCAGCATTTAGTTGGTGTTTCTGGAGAAGCACAAAGCAGGCTCCGTGGGTGAATGTGCTGTGCATTCAAGTTTGAGAGTCACTGGTTTATGAATTAGCTTATCTGAAGGATTCAAGTCTTTCTGGAAGAAACCAAACGAACTTTGAGAAAATTTCAGCCCGTGTGATCCAGAAACCTCCTATTACTTTAGTGTTTTATGCCCAAATCAGAATTTCTACAATGGGGCTTTTTTAATTTCTTGACACAAATGATGTTTTGCACAGCTAGATACTATGGTAAACCATTGTTAAAGTTAAATGAGATAGTGCCCATAAGCAAGTGATAAATCACAAAATAAATATTCAAAAATTGCCAAATGAAGTACATTTGGTGTTATGATTACTTAATTTGTTTAGTTAAGCCTAAATCTATAAGTAAAAGAAGACATGCTCATGAAGTTTGGTCCTGAGGGTGACTAACATAGTTCAGGGAATTAACCTGGAAATAACCCTTGATTGTCTGAGAAATAGTTCACATCATTGCTGATAAAAATTTGGTCTTGCTCATTGTCAATGTGGTTGTTTAAATTACATAAATTACATAAACAAATCAAGTCACCAAGGGAAAGGTTATAGCCCAAACCTGGAAGCAAGACTAGGATGTCATTCTACTCCACCATTTTCTTTATTGTAAGAGAAACATAACAGTAAATCTTGCTTTAGAATGTTTGTGGAAGAGTTAAATGCCATGATAATGCAAGAAAACACATCACAGTGTGGATATAGGAATCACTCAGAGTGCAAGTAGCTGGATGAGAAGAAGCAGAAAGGACTGGCACAGTCAGGAACAGGGAGTCCCAGAGCTAAAGAATGCACTGCAACCACTGCTCAGAATATGTCAGCTGGGGCCTTAATGTTCTTGTTGGTCTAATGAGCCCTTGAATTGAAGAATATTTACATAAGTGGTAATTAATTGCTGGCCTTCAAATTTAAGTTTCCTAGTACTACAAATAAACAGAACTTAGCCAATCACAGCATTTCTCAAGAAGAAACATCTCACAGCTGGTTTGAAGACTGGAGAGCTTTACTTCCTGGCTCCCAACTGAAAAAAGAGCAAGCCACATAACATTCCAAGAGGTATCTTCTTCAGTAACCCCAAACCATTCTCTAAAATTAGTTTTATGAGGCTAACCCTCAAAAATTCCTTTATACCACTCCATAAATGAATATTTGCTAGAGAGCAGAGGATAATAAACTCTCGTATTTTCATAATCATGAAACCAGCCATCATTTCCGTATGTGTCAATCTGTACAACGTGTCTTGTTTATGGGCTTTTTTCTGTGTCCCAAGAAGGATGTGACACGTCATTACCCATATTTTTCATATGGAAAAATGTGAATCCTAACAGCCAGTGACTCCTCAAGGTCAGACGGCCAATATGTATGTAGCATGACCTAGCGTTTAAATTCCATGAACTGTGCTTTCTATTTACAGCTTAACCTACTGGTTTTGAACATGGTGACCAGTGGGACTGATTAAGGGAGGTAGCAATTGATTTTATATGTAAGAAAAGGGGGAAAAACCTGTTCTATGAATCTTTTGATGTCAATTTTTACACACTCAGGCCTTTCAAATTAAAATTCAGTCAGGTTCTGTCCCGTCAGATATACTACCAGCTGATAACAGGGTTTAATGGAGGTTCTTAGATTTGTGGCCACTTACACAAAGTAAATATTTTCAAAAGAGTACAGGAAGCATCAGACAGATCAGATGAGTTATGTCCACTACTTTTTGAACAATGAAAAACATATTCTTAGCTACCTGTACTAAACTTACATGGGGTAAGGAGAGATTTCAGAGACAACACACAAAACCAAGGAGTACTGGCAACTGACAGCTTCACCGGAGGAAAGAAATCCACCAGCGGTTTGCCTCTGCTTGTGATGATTTGGAGCTGTGCAGGGATACACAGTGAAGAGCAGCTCAGGGTAGGGAGCTGCAAGGAGGGAGGGGAAATGTACATGATAAAGATGGATTTCACATGTCTATGAAATTTTAAGAAGTTAATAAATAAGAATATCTCATATTATGTTTAAAAGGTGATTTTAAAAAATGTTGATAGTTACTGAAGTTGAACCATTACAGGCTATTTTTCTAATTTTACATTTGACAATTTTTACAAATAAACTTCTAAAAATAAAAATACCTATTTATTATTACTGCAAGCATAAGAGTTAATTGCCAGTGGGGGAAATTTTTAAATGGAAGTTTCCACACTGCTCGTGTGGCTACGTGTTACAAGAAGTGGACGCTGGCTACCAGACACAGCCTCAAGAACCGCTGTTCTAAGTCACTTTCTCCTTGAGCTTTCAGTTCAGTTTAGCCCCTTCCAGCGAAAAACAAAGTCCTGCCTGCACCCAGACTACAGAGACATGCCGTACCCTCTGCCATCATCAATCTCCTTTTAGCTGCCAGCAGCATTAGCCCATAGATAAAGACGATAAATTCATTAATCACCATCAACACATTTCCCTTTTAGTGAATGCAGGCCATGAATATCTAAGCAGAAACAACACAATACAGATGATTGGCCAGGCCTACAGGACCTGATTTTAAAATCAGTACCAGCCTCAAAACCTAACTCAAGGTCTTTACTCAATTATTCTATTTTATCCTTCCTAAGAATAGAATTTAATGGTGTCAATTCCTAGAGTATGCTGATATTTTCATGGGCAGAGGTTTTTTAATTTCTCTTTCCTCTTCCTGTAAAAAAAATTACTCGGAATAAAGCAACTTAAAAGGGAATATGTGCCAGGCAGTGGTGGCACACATTTTAATCCCAGTACTTGGGAGGCAGAGGCAGGTGGATCTCTGTGAGCTGGAGGCCAACCTGGTCTACTAAAGCTAGTTCCAGGACAGGCCCCAAAGCTACAGAGAAACCCTGTCTCGAAAAAAAAAAGGAAATATATTTGCTTCACAGTTCCAGGAGACAGCCCATTATGTTATAGAAGTCAAGGCAACAGGAACTTCACAAATCTGGTCACATGGCATCCATAATTGCAGTCAGAGGCTGCTCATTCATTTCCTGGTAACCCAGACCCAAAATATAATCACACAGAAACTGTATTATTACAACACTGCTTGACCTATTAGCTTATGCATATTTCTAGCTAGCTCTTATATCTTAAATTAGCTCATTCCTAGTAATCTGTATATTGCTATGTGTTTGTGGCCTACCAGTAAGGTTCCATTCAATGTTGTCTCCTGCACCAGCTACATGGCTTCTCTCTGACTCTGCCTATTTTCTCTATATATCTGATTATATTCTGCCTGATTTTATTCTACCCTGTCATAGGCCCAAGCAGCTTATTTATTCACCAATGGCAATCACAACATACATCACTTCACATATCGAATAATCAGCAAGGAGAAAGAGAGAGAGAGATTAATGTATGTTGTTCTCAATTTCCTTTCTTTATATGGTTCAGGTTCCCAGCCAGAGAATGGTTCCAGTGGGCAGGACTTTAGACTTTAATGAGCTCAGGCAAGATAATGTCCCACAGACATGCCTAGGTTGGTCTCCATCATGATTCTAGTGTCTCTCAAACTGACTACACTCTTAACAGTTGAGTATACCCAAATACTTCCAAGTTTTTTCATACCTCAGTTACTTACTTTGTGTAAGAGACTTTGATACTAATAGCTCAGTATCATCCTTTCTTCTTTAGAATCAATCTTTGAGAACTTGTACTCTTGTGTGACTTCTATGCAGAAATCCAGGAAGTAAAGTCTCTGCTAGTAGCAGAGAGAGACCCTGGGAGGCTGTTCCTGGATGGGAGCTACAGCTCCTTCAGTAATATAGCCAACATCTTAATTTCTGTCTACTCAATTTATTTGTATAACTTGGTTCAAAGCTTCAAAGTTTTAGAGGCTTCCTAAAATCTCCACAGCATTTAAACAGAAACAAATGATTGCAGGATGCTTCTTGTTCTGTCCAGAGGTACATTTACAGGTGTTTTTTTTCTTGTGATGTACATTTATTGATGTATCTAGTCTTCATTATTAATAAGTACTAATTAACTTTTAAGTGTTTTCAAGATCAAAGCATAAGTGTAAAAGATGAAAAAGGGTTGCCTCATCTCTGGGACTTGCCAGGTTTGTAGTGAAAATATGTGCATGTGTATTTATAGAGCCAAACAGAAACCCTAAACCTGAGCAAACAAACAAGCAAACAAATAAATACATCAGATATATCAGATAAACTACTATCAAAAACTCATAGGCAGTGATTATAATTAACTACCTTATTCAGCAAGGAAACATTTTGTTTCTTTTTTGAGATGGAGTCTTAAGATGTAGCTAGTCATGACTGGCATGAACTCAGAGTTCCACCTGCCTCTGCCGCCCCACACTGTGGTTAAGTCTGTGTACCAGCATGTTAGCTTGCTTTCATTTTTGTCATGAATAATGAACTTTCAAGTAAGCTACAGTCCTTCTTTGGGTGTCTTGGTTTATGCCTAAAGAAAAAAAAAAGGGTCATTAAGTGTCAGAAGTTATAAAGGTCTTCTCAGAGTTGGCATATACTGATCTGTTCACTTTTACTTCTGTGGGTTTTATAAAGATAAAAATGCAAGAAATGTATCATTAAGGCTGAAAGATCTTTGTGCCAGAAGGGCTGAGAGGCCAAATGAGAAAGATCTCTGCCTCACAGTAAACACTGTGCTTCTGAACAATTTCATTTTGTCCCAGAAAAGCATCAAGAAAGAAACATACTCTGTCCTGGTGGCATGTTCTATTAACATCTTCCTAGATACTACATACACTCTGTCTCTAGACAACATTAAGACTAGCTTCCAAAGTCTGTGACATGTCCTTGGTCTCACACAGGTGAATAATGGAGGAAAACACAAGCTTTTGCTTCCATTTGTATATAAACAATGACTTGTGAACACATCCAAAAGAAGCCCCATATGGAACGATATTTTGACTCACACCGGAAGAAGTAACATGGAAATGAAAGGAGCTCCCAATAGAACATCCCCATTGTCTCAGTGTATGGGTGCACCCCTCGCGGTCCTGAGTTCCTTGCTTGTGCTCTCTCTCCTTCTGCCCTTGATTTGGACCTTGGGATTTTAGTCCGGTGCTCCAATGTGGGTCTCTGTCTCTGTCTCCTTTCATCGACCGATGAAGGTTATTATTCAAGAGGATGACTATATTTTTTCCCTGGGTTCACCTTCTTATTTAGCTTCTCTAGGATCACGAATTATAGGCTCAATGTCCTTTATTTATGTCTAGAAACCAAATATGAGTGAGTACATCCCATGTTCCTCTTTTTGGGTCTGGCTTACCTCACTCAGGATAGTGTTTTCAATTTCCATCCATTTGTATGCAAAATTCAAGAAGCCATTGATTTTTACTGCTGAGTAGAACTCTAATATGTATGTATTCCATATTTTCTTCATCCATTCTTCCATTGAAGGGCATCTAGGTTGGGAACTCACCAAGGCCCGCTGGCCTGGGTCTGAAAAAGCATGGGATAAAACCAGACTCGCTGAACATAGCAGACAATGAGGACTACTGAGAACTCAAGAACAATGGCACTGGGTTTTTGATCCTACTGCACGTACTGGCTTTGTGGGAGCCTAGGCAGTGTGGATACTCACCTTACTAGACCTGGATGGAGGTGGGTGGTCCTTGGACTTCCCACAGGGCAGGGAACCCTGATTGCTCTTTGGGCTGACAAGGGAGGGGGACTTGATTGG